>NW_027436539.1:0-54669 GCF_031877795.1 Strix aluco
TTAATAACCCAAAAATCCCTTAATACCCCCCAAAACCCCTTAATACCCCCCAAAACCCCCTTAATACCCCAAAAAATCCCTTAATACCCCCAAAAAACCCCTTAATACCCCCCAAAAATCCTTAATGCCCCCCAAAACCCCCTTAATACCCCCAAAATCCCTTAATACCCCCCAAAATCCCCTTAATACCCCCCAAAATTCCCCTTAATACCCCCCAAAATCCCCATAATGTCCCCCAAAACCCCATAATGCCCCCCAAAATCCCTTAATACCCCAAAAATCCCTTAATACCCCCCCAAATCCCTTAATACCCCCCAAAACCCCCTTAATCCCCCAAAAATCCCTTAATACCCCCCAAAATCCCTTAATACCCCCCAAAAAGTCCCCCAATACCCCCCAAAACCCCCTTAATACCCCCCAAAAATCCTTAATACCCAAAAATCCCTTAATACCCCCCAAAAGCCCTTAATACCCCCAAAATCCCTTAATACCCCCCAAACCTCCTTAATGCCCCCCAAAACCCCTTAATACCCAAAAAATCCTTTAATACCCCCAAAAAATCCTTAATACCCCCCCAAAATCCTCAATATCCTCCCAAAATCCCTTAATACCCCAAAACCCCCCTTAATACCCCCAAAACCCCTTAACGCCCCCCAAACCCCCTTAATACCCCCCCCAACCCCCCCCCCCATTTCCCCCCGATTCCCCCCCCCAGCCCCGTTTCCGCCCCTTTTCGCCCCAAACGCGCTCACCATGGCCAGTCCCCCCGCCAGCAGCCCGGCCCCCTGCTCCATGAGCCCGTGGCCGATGCCCACCGGCATCTCCAGCCCCTGCACCCCGTACGGGGGGGGCGGGAACGGGGGGTCGGGGGGGCCCCCCCCGGGCTCCCCCAGGTCTTCAAAATGGCCGACGACGTCGGAGACGGCGAGGGAGGGGTCGGCGTCCAGCGCGATGGGCGGGATCTCGAACTCCTCGTCCCCCAGGCTGGGCGGTGTGGAACGTCTGCGCCGCGCCGGGAAGCGCGGGAGAGGGAAAGGAAAAATTTAATTGTAGATTTGAAATTTTTAAAAACGGAGACGTGATTTTAAAAATTTAAAATTAAAAAAAACGTAGGCAAATTGTCAAGATTTAAAATTTAAAATTTTAAACCAATTTTAAAGACTTAAAACTAAAAAATGTACACAAATTTTAGATTTAAAATTTAAAAAATTTAGTTTTAGATTTAAAATTTTTAAAAGACAAATTTTAAAGATCTAAAATTAAAAAAGCGTAGACATTTTAAAGATTTAAAATTAAATGTAAACAAATTTTAAAGATTTAAAATTTAAGCAATGGAAACAAATTTTAAAAATTTAAAATTTAAACAATGGAAACAAATTTTAAAGATTTAAAACTTAAACAATGGAAACAAATTTAAAAATTTAAAATTTAAACAATGGAAAAAAATTTTAAAGATTTAAAATTAAAAAATTTAAACCAATTTTAAAGATTTAAAATTAAGAAAATGTAAACAAGTTTTAAAGATTTAAAATTTAAATAATGTAAGCAAATTTTAAAGGTTTAAAATAAAAAAATAAACAAGTTTTAAAGACTTAAAATTAAATATGTAAACAAATTTTAAAGATTTAAAATTTAAAAAATAAATTTTAGATTTAAAATTTAAAAAATTTAGTTTTAGATTTAAAATTTTAAAAGGACAAATTTTAAAGATCTAAAATTTAAAAAGTGTAGACAAATTTTAAAGGTTTAAAATTAAATGTAAACAAATTGTAAAGATTTAAAATTTAAACAATGGAAACAAATTTTAAAGATTTAAAACTTAAACAATGGAAACAAATTTTAAAAATTTAAAACTTAAACAATGGAAACAAATTTTAAAGATTTAAAATTAAAAAATTTAAACCAATTTTAAAGATTTAAAATTAAGAAAATGTAAACAAGTTTTAAAGATTTAAAATTTAAATAATGTAAGCAAATTTTAAAGGTTTAAAATTAAAAAAATAACAAGTTTTAAAGACTTAAAATTAAATATGTAAACAAATTTTAAAGATTTAAAATTTAAAAAATAAATTTTAGATTTAAAATTTAAAAAATTTAGTTTTAGATTTAAAATTTTAAAAGGACAAATTTTAAAGATCTAAAATTTAAAAAGTGTAGACAAATTTTAAAGGTTTAAAATTAAATGTAAACAAATTGTAAAGATTTAAAATTTAAACAATGGAAACAAATTTTAAAGATTTAAAACTTAAACAATGGAAACAAATTTTAAAAATTTAAAACTTAAACAATGGAAACAAATTTTAAAGATTTAAAATTAAAAAATTTAAACCAATTTTAAAGATTTAAAATTAAGAAAATGTAAACAAGTTTTAAGATTTAAAATTAAGAAAATGTAAACAAGTTTTAAAGATTTAAAATTTAAATAATGTAAGCAAATTTTAAAGGTTTAAAATTAAAAAAATAAAACAAGTCTTAAAGACTTAAAATTAAATATGTAAACAATTTTAAAGATTTAAAATTAAAAAAATAAATTTTAGATTTAAAATTTAAAAAATTTAGTTTTAGATTTAAAATTTTAAAAGGACAAATTTTAAAGATCTAAAATTTAAAAAAGTGTAGACAAATTTTAAAGGTTTAAAATTAAATGTAAACAAATTGTAAAGATTTAAAATTTAAGCAATGGAAACAAATTTTAAAGATTTAAAACTTAAACAATGGAAACAAATTTTAAAAATTTAAAACTTAAACAATGGAAAAAAATTTTAAAGATTTAAAATTAAAAAATTTAAACCAATTTTAAAGATTTAAAATTAAGAAAATGTAAACAAGTTTTAAAGATTTAAAATTAAGAAAATGTAAACAAGTTTTAAAGATTTAAAATTTAAATAATGTAAGCAAATTTTAAAGGTTTAAAATTAAAAAAATAAACAAGTTTTAAAGACTTAAAATTAAATATGTAAACAAATTTTAAAGATTTAAAATTAAAAAAATAAATTCTAGATTTAAAATTTAAAAAATTTAGTTTTAGATTTAAAATTTTAAAAGGACAAATTTTAAAGATTTAAAATTTAAAAAGCATAGACAAATTTTAAAGATTTAAAATTTAAGAAGCGTAGACAAATTTTAAAGATTTAAAATTTAAAAAGCGTAGACAAATTTTAAAGATTTAAAATTAAGAAAATGTAAACAAGTTTTAAACATTTAAAACTAAAAACATTTAAACACGTTTCAGATTTAAAATTCAAATTTTAAAGATTTAAAATTTTTAAAAATTAAATGAATTTTGAAGATTTAAAATTTAAAAAATTTATATTTTAAAGATTTAAAATAATTTAGATTTTAAAGATTTAAAATTAAATGTAAGCAAATTTTTAAAATTAAAAAAAATGTACACAAATTTTAAAGATTTAAAATTAAGAAAATGTAAACAAGTTTTAAAGATTTAAAATTTTAAAAATTTAAGCAAGTTTTAGATTTAAAATTAAAAAAATTCAAACAAATTTTAAAGATTTAAACTTAAAAAATGTAAACCAATTTTAAAAATTTAAATAATGCAAATTTTAAAAATTTAAAATTAAAAAATTTAAACCAATTTTAAAGATTTAAAATTAAGAAAATGTAAACAAGTTTTAAAGATCTAACATTTTAAAAATTTAAACAAGTTTTAGATTTAAAATTAAAACAATTCAAATTTTAAAGATTTAAAATTAAAAAAGTAGACAAATTTTAAAGATTTAAAATTAAGAAAACGTGAACAAGTTTTTAAAAATCTTAAATTTAAATAATATAAACAGATTTTAAAAATTTAAAATTAAAAAATTTAAACCAATTTTAAAGGTTTAAAATTAAATAGACAAATTTTAAAGATTTAAAATTAAATGTAAACAAATTTTCAAAATTTAAAATTGAAAAAATTTGAACATTTTAAAGTTTTAAAATTAAAAAAATAAACAATTTTAAAGATTTAAAATTAAAAATAAATTGATTTTAAATATTTAAAATTAAAAAAATTTTTAAAAATTTTTAGATAATTTAAAGCTAAAGTTTTAAGTTTAAAAAATAAAAGAACTTAAAAATTTAGAAACAAACTTAAAAAATTAAAGTATTAAAATTTAAAAAGAAAAAGAAATTTTAAAATTAAAAAAATAAAAATTTTTGAAATTCAAAAACTAAAAAATTGTTAAGAATTTCAAAAATTAAAAATCTAAGCTAAAATGGAAAATTTAAAAATTAAATATAAAAATTTTAAAAATTGTAAAAATTAAGTTAAAAATAAAGTTTAAAAATTAAAACAAAAAATTTTAAAAGACTAAATTTTTAAAAATTTAAAAAATTAAAATTAAAATATTAAAATTAAAAATAAAATTAAAAATAAAAACAAAAAAATTTTAAACATTTTAAATTTAAAAACCCCATTATTAAAAATAAATTTTAAAATTAAAAAATTTTAAAAATTAAAAATTTAAAAATTAGACAAAATTTAAACATTAAAAATTTCAAAAATTCAAAATTTTTTTGAAAAATGGAAAATAAACTAAAAAATTTTTAAAAAGTAAAGACATAAAATATCTAAAAATAAAAATATAAAATAAAATGTTAAAAAAAATTTAAAAACTTTAGAAAATAGGATTTTTTTTCAGCCATTTTGGGCCATTTTTAGGCCTAAAAATCGGATTTTTCAGGGAGTTTTGGGGCCCGTTCGTCACCAAACCTCCCATTCCTGTGGGGAAACGTTGAATTTTCCCGTTTTCATTCAAATAAACCAAATGTGGGGGTTTTGCTGTTCAGAGACATTTCGGTGACCCTTGGGGCTGCTTTGGGGCACTTTGACACCATTTTGCGCTTTTCCCAGAGATTTTAGTGCCCGTTGTAGTTATTTTGGGAATTTTGCCGCCATTTTGTGGGGATTTTGTTGCTATTTTGGGGCACGTTGCTGCTATCTTGGGCGATTTTGTTGCTATCAAGCTATTTTGGGGCAAATTACTGCTATTTTGGGGCACATCGCTTACTATTTTGGGGCATTTTGTTGCTTTCAGGCTATTTTGGGGCATATCACTGCTATTTTGGGGCATATTGCTGCTTTCAAGGTATTTTGGGGCAAATTACTGCTATTTTGGGGCACATTACTGCTATTTTGGGGCATTTTGTTGCTATCAAGTTATTTTGGGGCACATCGCTCCTATTTTGGGCAATTTTGTTGCTTTCAAGCTATTTTGGCACAAATTACTGCTATTTTGGGGCATTTTGTTGCTTTCAAGCTATTTTGGGGCAAATTACTGCTATTTGGGGCATTTTGCTGCTATCAAGTTATTTTGGGGCACATTACTGCTATTTTGGGGCATTTTGTTGCTATCAAGCTATTCTGGGGCAAATTACTGGTATTTTGGGCACATCGCCGCTATTTTGGGCAATTTTGTTGCTATCAAGTTATTTTGGGGCACATTACTGCTATTTTGGGGCATTTTGCTGCTATTTTGGGGCATTTTGTTGCTTTCAAGCGATTTTGGGGCACATGCTGCGATTTTGGGGCATTTTGTTGGTATCGAGCTATTTTGGGGCAAATTACTGCTATTTTGGGGCATTTTGTTGATATCAAGCTATTTTGGGGCACATCACTGCTATTTTGGGGCATTTTGTTGCTTTCAAGCTATTTTGGGGCATTTTGTTGCTTTCAAGCTATTTTGGGGCAAATTACTGCTATTTTGGGGCATTTTGTTGCTATCAAGTTATTTTGGGGCACATTGCTCCTATTTTGGGGGCATTTTGTTGCTTTCAAGCTATTTTGGGGCACATTACTGCTATTTTGGGGCATTTTGTTGCTTTCAAGCTATTCTGGCGCAAATTACTGCTATTTTGGGGCATATCACTGCTATTTTGGGCAATTTTGTTGCTTTCGAGCTATTTTGGGGCATTTTGTTGCTATCGAGCTATTTTGGGGCATATTCCTCCTATTTTGGGGCATTTTGTTGCTATCAAGCTATTCTGGGGCAAATCACTGCTATTTTGGGGGCATATCGCTGCTATTTTGGGCAATTTTGTTGCTATTAAGCTATTTTGGGGCAAATTACTGCTATTTTGGGGCATATCGCTGCTATTTTGGGGCACATCGCTGCTATTTTGGGGCACATCGCTGCTATTTTGGGGCACATCGCTGCTATTTTGGGCAATTTTGTTGCTTTTAAGCTATTTTGGCGCAAATTACTGCTATTTTGGGGCCTTCCGATGCCACTTTTACCTATTTCCCCACAATCCCGCTGCCTTCTTGAACGATTCCGCCCCATTTCCCTCCTGTCCCCACCCATTTCCCACCTCAAAACTCCACATTTTCGACCATTTTACCCCAATTCCCCCTCAAAACCGACTTCCCCCCCCCCTCCCCTTCACCCTCCCCAAACCGCCCATTCCCGGGGCTGCGTTTTGAGGAAATTTCACGGGGTTTTCACTCATTTTAACCCCGGCCCGGGTGGCTCTGACCCCTCCCCAGATTTGGGGGTCCCCCCCCCCAGGATTTGGGGGTGTCCCCCCCCCCGATTTAGGGGTCCCCCCCCCCCCCCCCTCCCCGCTCTCACCTCGGCCCCGGTGAGGAAGGGGTGCGCCGCCCCCGTGATGGCCAAGTAGTTGTCGCTTCCACCGGGAAACTGGGGGGGGGGGGAGAAATGGGGGGGGGGGGTCACCCACGGAGACCCCCCCCCCAGGGATGGGAGACCCCCGTGGGGGCCCCCCCAGGGTTTAAATTCCCTCCTGGGTGCCCCCCCCCCGCCCCAAATACCCCCGTGGGTGCCCCCCCCCCCGCCCCAAACTCCCCCCCCCACACCCTAAACACCCCCGTGGGTGCCCCCCCCCCCGCCCCAAATTGCCCCCCCCCCGCCCCAAATACCCCCGTGGGTGCCCCCCGGACCCCCCCCCCTCACCTCCATGGCTCCGCCGCACCACAGCGAGCAGCTGCGCTACCCCCCCCCCCCCCCCTCCCCGCGGCGACGGCGGCGGCGGCGGCCGGAAGCGGAAGTCCCGCCTCTTCCTCCCCTCCTCACGGAACGTAACTTCCGGGATGTGACCATAGAGAAGGAGGAAAAGGCGGAGGGCGCATGGCGGGGAGCGGGTGAGGAGGTGGGGAGTGGGGGGGTGTTTTTGGGGGGTAATAAGGCGCCGGGGGAGGGTGTTGGAGGACTAAAAAGGGGGTGTTGGAGGACTAAAAAGGGGTGTTGGAGGACCGGGCTAGAGCGTCGCCGGAAGTGGCCCAGGGAAGGCGGTGGAGCGCCGCCGGAAGTGAGGGGGCGTGGCCTCGGCCGGAAGCGGGAGGAGTAGAGGCGGCGTCCGCCGGCGGGCAGAGCGGCGCTGGGGCGGGGGGACGGCGTCATGCCGCGCGCGGGACGCGTCCGGTAACGTCATCGGCGGCGACGCCCGGGGCGGGGGGCTGAGGGGGGGGGGGGGGGGGCGGGCGGGGGGGGGTGTGGAGGGGGTGGGGGGGGGACGGGGCCTGGAGGGGCCTGTGGGGCGGAGCGCGGGCCTAGCGGGGGGGGTAGAGGGGTCTATAGGGGCGGCTGAGGGAGGTATAGGGGCACATATAGGGGCCTATGGGGGTGTAGGGGTCTATAGGGGCGGCTGAGAGGGGTATAGGGGCACGTATAAGGGCCTATAGGGGGGGTAGAGGGGACTATAGGGGGGTATAGGGGTCTGTAGGGGTGACTGAGGGGCCTATAGGGGCACATATAGGGGCCTATGGGGGGGTAGAGGGGCGGTTGAGGGGGATATAGGGGCCTATAGGGGTAGCTGAGAGGGTATAGGGGCACGTATAGGAGCCTATGGGGGGGTAGAGGGGACTATAGGGGGGTATAGGGGTCTGTAGGGGTGACTGAGGGGCCTATAGGGGCACATATAGGGGCCTATGGGGGGGTAGAGGGGCCTATAGGGATAGCTGAGAGGGTATAGGGCCATGTATAGGAGCCTATAGGGGGGGTAGAGGGGCCTATGGGGGGGTAGAGGGGGTCTATAGGAGCGGCTAAGGGAGGTATAGGGGCACATATAGGGGCCTATGGGGGGTATAGGGGTCTATAGGGGTGACTGAGGGGCCTATAGGGGCACATATAGGGGCCTATGGGGGGGTATAGGGCGATTGAGGGGGATATAAGGGCCTATAGGGGCAGCTGAGAGGGTATAGGAGCACATATAGGGGCCTATAGGGGTGGCTGAGGGGGTATATGAGCACATATAGGAGTCTATCAGGGGGGTAGAGGGGCCTATAGCAGGGTAGAGGGACCTATGGGGGGGTATAGGGGTCTATAGGGGCGGCTGAGAGGGGTATAGGGGCACCTATAAGGGCCTATGGGGGGGTAGAGGGGCCTATAGGGGGGTATAGGGGTCTATAGGGGTGACTGAGGGGCCTATAGGGGCACATATGGGGCCTATGGGGGGATATAGGGGCCTATAGGGGCAGCTGAGAGGGTATAGGAGCACATATAGGGGCCTATAGGGGTGGCTGAGGAGGTATAGGGGCCTATGGGGAGTATAGGGGTCTATAGGGGTGACTGAGGGGCCTGTAGCGGCACATATAGGGGCTTATGGGGGGTATAGGGGCCTATAGGGGGTCTATAGGGGCGGCTGAGGGGGGTATAGGGGCACATATAGGGGACTATGGGGGGGGTATATGGGTGGTTGATGGGGATATAGGGACCTGTAAGGGGGGTATAGGGGCGGTTGAGGGGGGTATAGGGGCACATATAGGGATCCATAAGGGGTATAAGGGACTATAGAGGCAGCTGAGGGGGGTATAGGGGCACATATAGGGGCCTGTAAGGGGGGTATAGGGGCCTATAGGGGAGTTATAGGGGCATGTAGAGGGGCCTATGGGGGCCTATAGGGGAGGTGTAGGGGCTCATGGGGGGTACGGCGTCTATAGGGGCACCTAAGGGGGGTATATGGGCACCTGGGAGGGGTATAGGGGCACATAGAGGAGCCTATAGGGACCTATGGGGGGGTATAGGGGTCTATAGGGCGCCTCAGCGGGGTGTAGGGCCCTATGGGGGGACACAGGGGTACCTCTGGGGAGTATAGGTGCCTATAGTGGGGCCTGGGTGGGTATAGGGGGACGTTGAGGCCTATGGGGGGGATAGAGGGGTCTGTGGGAGGAATGTGGGGGGGCACGGGGGGGACCTATGGGGGATATAGGGGGGATGTAGGGTCATATGGGGGGGGTATAGGGGCGATCTGAGCCTGTGGGGGGGGTATAGGGGCACATATGGGGGCTATAGGGGCTTATAGAGATGATATGGGGACCTGTAGGGGCTCTATAGGGGGGCTGTGGGGCTCTATAGGGGGGATATGGGGGTCTATGGGGCTCTATAGGGGGATATGGGGGTCTATAGGGGGCTATAGGGCTCTATGGGGCTCTATAGGGGGGATATGGGGCTCTATGGGGGCTATGGGGGTCTATAGGGCTCTATAGGGGGGCTATAGGGCTCTAGGGGGATATGGGGGTTTATAGGGGTGCTATGGGGCTCGGGGGGGGGGTATAGGGGGGCTATAGGGGGCCAGGTGGGATCTATAGGGGGCATTGGGGGGGGGGGGGGGGGGCAGCTTTCAGGGGCCCCGTCCTGCTCCTCCTCCTCTCTGACATCCTCAGGTGCCCCCCCCCCCCCCCCCAAAACGGGGTGAAATCCCCCAATTTTGGGTGTCGTGTGTTTTTTTTCACCCCCACACCCCCCCCCCCCCCCCCCCCCCCCAGGATCGAGAGCTCCGGTTGGACGACGCCCCCCGAGGCGCCCTCGAGGTCATCGTTAACGAGAGGTGACGTCACGGGGCGGGGGAGGGGGAAAGGGGGGGTGGGGGGGGGCCAAGACCCGCCCACAAACCCAGCCGGGCCCCTCCCCCACGGCCGGCGGTGGAAGGGGAGGGCGGGGCGGTCTGCCGAGGCGATGACGTTGGCCAACGTGTTGGCCAAGGCTTTGGTCAAGATGTTGATGTTGGTCAACATATTGGCCAAGAGGTTGGTGTTGGTCAACGTGTTGGCCAAGATGTTGGGCAAAGCCTTGGTCAATGATGTTGATGTTGGTCAAGGCCTTGGTCAAAGACATTGACATTGGTCAACGTGTGGGTCAAGACATTGGCCAAGATGTTGGTCAAGGCCTCTTTGACTGAGACCAATGTCTTGGCCAACACATTGGCCAAGATGTTGGTTGATGTTGGCCAAGACGTTGGTTGACATTGGCCAAGATGTTGGTCAAGGCCTCAAAGACGTTGACGTTGGTCAATGTGTTGGCCAAGACATTGGCCAAGATGCTGGTTGACGTTGGCCAAGACGTTGGTCAATGCATTGGCCAAGACATTGGTTGACATTGGCCAAGATGTTGGTCAACGTGTTGACCAAGATGTTGGTCAAGGCCTCGGTCAAAGACGTTGACTTGGCCAACACGTTGGTCAAGATGTCGGTCAACGTGTCGGCCAAGATCTTGACGTTGGCCAAGATGTTGGCCAAGGCCTTGGTCATGACGTTGACGTTGGCCAACGCTCAATAGGCCACGTTGCGTGTTGCCGGTGCCGGTGGGGGGGTTGGTTACACGGCCAAGACCCAAGATGGCGTCGGTGCCACGCCCCCTCAAGCCACGCCCATCCAAAATGCCCCATTTTGGCTTTTTTCCCCCAAATTTAAGGATTTTGCTACTTTTTGATGCACTTTTGAGGCAAAAAAGGGCGGTTTTGGGCAAAACACGCCGGTTGTTTTTTTTTCTGTTGGAGGAGAAACATCGTTAGGGAGCTTTAAGTTCGTTAAAAATCACCAAATTTGGGGGTTAAGACAATTTTTTAAGTTTTTTTGGGGTTATTTATCAAGAATTTGTCTTTGCGAGGTTTTTTTGGAGGTGAAAAAACGCTCAGAAAGGGGTTTTCACCCCATTTTTTGTTAGTTTTTTGGGGAGAGGAAAGTGAAGACACGCAGCAGGGTTTTAGTTTTGTTTTTGGTTAAAAAAAGGAAGAAAAAAGCGATTTTTAAATATTTTGCTTAAAAAGTGCAGTTTTAGTGAAAGAGCCCACTTGGGGTTTTCATTTAATTTTAATGAATTTGGGGTTTTTTTAGCGCGTTTTGGTCATTTAAATGATTCCCTCGATGAGTGGCTTTGCCTTGGGGCCTCTGGGGAGAAATATTGGAGCTCTTGATTTTGGGTTAATTTTGCAGGAAAACGGTTAATTTGGAGAAGGGTTCGGTAAAAAGATTCATTGAGGGGGAGTTGGGTGCGATTTTGGGTTTAAAACTGAGTTTTTGGGGGGGGTTGGCCACAGTTTTGACCCCGATTCTCTTTTTTGGTGGTTAATTCTGAATTTTTCCAACTTGAACAAAAAAGTAAATTTTGGGGGGTTGGGGCTGTTTTAAGCTACTTTGGTGTTGAAAAATTTATTTTTTTAGGCGTTTTTGGGAACAATTTTGACCTCAATTTGTTTTCCGTGTGGTTAATTTTTAATTTTCATGCTTTTTATTAAAAAAAAAAAAAAGGCAATTTGAGGGGATTTGGGCATCATTTTGAATTTATATTTCGGTTTAAAATTTTTTTTTTGAGGAGGTTTGGCCACTTTTTTGACCCCGTTTTCCTCAGGATTGGTGAATTTACAAATTTTTCTGCCTTTTATTAATCAAAAAAAATAAATTTGAGGGAATTTTAGTGCATTTTCCAGTTCTTTAGGGGTTAATTCTCATTTTTGAGAAGGTTTGGCCACAATTTTCATCCCAAATTCCTCTTTTTTTTGGTGCGTTATGAATTTTTCTGGTTTTCGTTAAAAAAAAAAAAGGCCATTTTGGGGGGATTTGGGTGCTGTTTTGGGCGTTTTAAAGATCTTTTTGGAGAGTTTGGTCACAATCCAAACTTAGATTTTTCTCCAGAAAATGTAAATTATTGATTTTCTTGATTTTTTAGTTTTAAAAAGTCCATTTAATGCAAATTTAGGTGTAATTTTTACCTTAATTTAGGCCTTAAAAGTGAATTTTCAGAGGGGGGTTGGCCACAGTTTTGACCCCAATTTCCTCAAAGATCATGATGAATTATGATTTTTTTTTGGTTTTTCATTAACAAAAAAGTCAGTTTGGGGCAGAATTTTGACCCAAGTTTCCTCAGGGATTGGTTAATTCCAAATTTTTCTGCCAAAAAAAAAAAATCTATTGGAGGGGATTTTTGGGCCATTTTCCGTTATTTCTTGGTTTAAAACTTTTTTGTTTTCCCAGGGGTTTTGGCGTCAATTTGACGCCAATTTCCTGAAGAACGGTTAATTACGTGGTTTCTATTTTCTCATTAACAAAAATCACCACTTTGGGGGATTTGGCCCAGTTTTGAGCTATTTTTTTTTAGTTTAAACCTGATTTTTGAGAGGGCTCCCGCCACATTCTTGACCCCAATTTCCTCAAAAATGGTTAAATAGGGGTTTTTTTCCACATTTTCCGTTAATGAAATATGGGGGGATTTGGGTTTTTTTGAGCTATTTTGGGGTTTTAAAGAGATATTTTGAGAGGATTTGGTCAAAATCTTAACCCCAATTCTCTCAAAAATTATTATGATTTTTCTTGTGTTTTACTAATAAAAAACCCAATTTCGGGATATTTCAACATTTCCCCACAGAAATGGAAGTTTTGGTGAAGAACGTGCGCCAAAACTCCCTGAAAAATCCCATTTTTAGGCCCAAAAGTAGCTTAAAATATCCGCAAAACCTCCTCAAATTATTTTTTATTTTAATGAAAATGGGAAAATTCAATATTTCCCCACAGAAATTGAAGTTTTGGTGAAGAACGTGCGCGAAAACTCCCTCAAAAAAACACATTTTTAGGCCCAGAAGTGGCCTCAAATATCCGCAAAACTCCCTCAAATTGTGTTTTATTTTAATAAAAAGGGGAAAATTCAACGTTTTCCCACACAAATGGAAGTTTTGGTGAAGAACGTGCCCCAAAACTCCCTGAAAAGTCACATTTGAACCCCAAAATGCCTTAAAATTGCCACAACCCTGCATTTTTTTTTTATTTTATTAAAAATGGGGAAATTCAATGTTTTGCCACACAAATGGAAGCTTTGGTGAAGAACGTGCACCAAAACTCCCTGAAAAATCCCATTTTTAGGCCCAGAAGTGGCTTAAAATAGCAGCAAAACCCCCTCAAATTGTTCTTAATTTTAATAAAAAGGGGAAAATTCAACATTTCCCCTCACAAATAGAACTTTTGAGGAAGAACATGTGCCAAAAATCCCTGAAAAATCACATTTTTAGGCCCAAAAGTGGCTTAAAATGGCAGCAAAACCCCCTCGAATTGTTCCTAATTTTAATAAAACTGGGAAAATTCAACGTTTTCCCACACAAATGCAAGTTTTGGTGAATAATGTGCCCCAAAACTCCCTGAAAAATCCCATTTTAGGCCCAGAACTGGCTTAAAAGAGCAGCAACCCCCCCCAAATTATTCTTAATTTTAATAAAAAGGGGAAAATTCAACATTTCCCCACACAAATGCAAGTTTTGTTGAAGAACGTGCCCCAAACCCCCCTAAAAACCCACAATTTGGCGGCATTTTGAGGGCGATTGCAGCGGGGGGGGGGGGGGGGCTCTTATTCAGCGCTTTTCCCCCCTCCCCCGCGGCCGCTGAACCAGCGCGATTCCAGGGCGGGGCTTTAGCGCCGATTCTTTATTATTTTTTTTAAAAGCGATTTGCGGGTGGGTTTGTTGGTTTTTTTATTATTATTTTATTTTGAGCGCGCTCTCGGCGCGGCGGCCGCGGCCGGGAGACACTTAAGGACCCCCCCCCCCTTCGGCGCCTTTTTTTACCCCATTTACAAAATGGCGGCCGCGCAGGGCTGCCCCCCGCGCTGCCTGCTGCCCCGCGCGCTCAGGCAGCGCCACGGCCACCCCTGAAAGGGTCCTCGCTAAGGCGACTGTGAGGGGGGGTGGTTGACTTCCGGGTAGGCCCCCCCCCCCCCGCCTCTACCCCAACTCTTGTGACAACCAACCGCGCTGGTTGACGGGCAGGTGTGGGCTCAGCCAATAGCGTGCGAGGAAAAGGGTGATGGAAGGAGGGGAAGGGGCGGGGCTTGAGGGCGGGGCGGGGTCCGCCCGGGGGTTGCGTTGCGCCGTGCCCGCGCGCGCGCGCCGCCGCCCGCCGCCTTGGGCCTCGCCGAAGCGCGGGGGGGGGGGTGACGGACACCGAAACCCCCCCCAAACCCCTCCCCCCCCCCTTCCCCTCCCCCCCCTCCCTCAGGTAAGACCCCGCCGGTTTGTTGATTTTTATGGATTTTTATGAATTTGACCCGGTTTTGGGGTGGGTTTTTTTTTTTTTTTTTTTTTGAAGGGGGGGGGGGGCGCGCTCGGGGCCTCCCCCCCCCCCCCTCCATCCCCTCATGGATGGGTTGGCCCCGCCCCTATGGGGGGGGGCGGGGAGGGACTGGGAGGACCAGTTGGGGGTTACTGGGAGGGCCCCCCCCCCCCCCCCTTCGGGTGATACTGGGAGGCCCAGTTGGCCTCGCGCTGAGGCACTGGGGACCCCAGTTTCCCTCTTACTGGGAGTCCCAGTTTTCCTCTTACTGGGCACCCCAGTGACCCCCAGTTCCCCTCTTACTGGGAGTCCCAGTTCCCCCCATTTCCATCCTTACTGGGCCTCCCAGTTCCCCCCCCCTCCCCCCTTACTGGACACTCCAGTTCCCTCTAACTGGGCACCCCAGTTCCCTCCTTACTGGGCCTCCCAGTCCCCCCCATTCCCCTTTAACTGGGCACCCCAGTTTCCCCCAGTTCCCTCTAACTGGGCACCCCAGTGCCCCCCAGTTCCCCTCTTAGTCGGAGTCCCAGTTTCCCCAGTTTCTCTCTTACTGGGACTCCCGGGTCCCATCTGATTGGGCACCCCAGTTCCCCCCCTACTGGGGACTCCAGTTCCCCTCTTACTGGGAGCCCCAGTTCCCCCCATTCCCCTCTTACTGGGAGCCCCAGTTTCCCTCTTACTGGGGACCCCAGTGCCCCCAGTTTCCCACTTAGTGGGCACCCCAGTTCCCCCCATTCCCCTCTTACTGGGAGTCCCAGTTGCCCTCAGTTCCCCCTTAACTGGGGCTCCCAGTCCCCCCCATTCCCTTCTAACTGGGCACCCCAGTTTCCCCTCTCCCCTCTTACTGGGCCTCCCACTCTACCCCAGTTCCCTGTAACTGGGCACCCCAGTTCCCCCCTTACTGGGCCTCCCAGTCCCCCCCATTCCCCTCTAACTGGGCACCCCAGTTCCCCCCAGTTCCCTCTAACTGGGCACCCCAGTTCTCCCCTTACTGGGCCTCCCAGTCCCCCCCATTCCCCTCTAACTGGGCACCCCAGTTCCCCCCAGTTCCCTCTAACTGGACGCCCCAGTTCTCCCCTTACTGGGCTTCCCAGTTCCCCCCAGTTCCCTCTAACTGGGCACCCCAGCTCCCCCTTTACTGGGATTCCCAGTCCCCCCTAGTCCCTCCCTTACTGGGCCTCCCAGTTTCCCCCATTCCCCTCTAACTGGGCACCCCATTTCCCCCCAATTCCCTCCAACTGGTCCCCCCACTTCCCCCCTCCCAGTCCCTCCCAGTCCCTCCCAGTCCCTCCCAGTCCCACCCCCCATTTTCATCCCTTCCGAGCGCACAAAAAACTTCCCCCATTTTTGGGCCCCAATGAGCCACTTTTGGGTCTGGGGGGGGGGTGTGTGTGTGGGGGGGGTTCCCCCACTTTCAAGGCTGCAGCTGGGGCGGGGGGGGGGGGGGGGTGTGACACCTAGATTTTGGGGTGAAAAACTGCGGTTTCAAGTCATGTGTGTGTCCCGTCCCCCCCCAAAAAATTATTTTTTTTCTGCTTCTTTTTCCAGCCCAGCGACCCGGACCCCCCCGCCTCCCCCCGCAGCCTGACGTCACCCCCTTTTCCCAACCCCCCCCCCCTTTTTTTTTGAGGGGGGGAGGGACCCCAAAACCTTGTTCCCACCCCCCCCCCCGCCCCCCCCCAACATGGCCGACCCCATCATGGACCTTTTCGACGACCCCAACCTCTTCGGCCTCGACCCTTTGACGGACGAAACCTTCGCCCCCCCCCCTCACCACCACCCCCCCCCCGACCCCATCGAAGAAGCTCTGACCTTAGCGGGGGCTTTAGAACCCCCCCCGGCCCCCCCAAATCCTCCCCCCGCCCCTTCCGAAGACTCTTTGCCCCCCCAAAACCCCCCCGACCCCCCCCCTCAACCCCAACTTGCCCCCGACCAAGAGCTTCTTAGTCAAGGCAACCCCTTCATGGGGGTGGCCACCGCTTTGCCTTCCTCTTCCTCCTCCTCGGGGCTCCCCCAACCCCCCAAAATCGTCATCCTCAAAGCCCCCCCGGGGGGGGCGACCGCGACGGGGTCCCCCCAATCTTCTACCGCGCCCCCCGCGACCGGTGGGGTCACCCCAAACGGGGGAAAAGTGACTTTCGCCAAAGTTTTAACGGGGACCCCCCAACTCCGACCCGGCGTTTCCATCGTTACCGGCAACGCCGCTACGGTTTTAACGGGAAAAATGAACCCCCCCGGAAATGGGGGGGCACCCGGGGCTGCCCCCCCGCCCCCCGCCGGCGCTGCCGTTCACCGATTGGTTCAACCGGGACGACCCGTCAAGCAATTGGTTTTACAACCCGTCAAAACCGGGGGGGCCGGGACCCCCTTAAAACCCGCCGTTACCTTGACGTCGGCGCCGGCGCAGGTGATGGGGATTGGGGGGGGAGGGGGGGCGCGGGGGGGGCACTTTGGGGAGGTTCTGAGGGGTTTGGGGGGTCCCCAAGGTCAAGGTCAGGTCTTGGGGGGGGGTCTGGGGAGGGTGGGGGGCTCACGGTGGGTCTTTGAGGTTGGGGTTATCTCGTTGGGTTGAGGTCTTGGGGGGGTCTGATGGGGTTGGGGGGCTCAGGGTGGGGTGGGGGGTCCCCAAGGTCAAGGTCAGGTCTTGGGGGGGGGGTGGGGGATCCCCAAGGTCAAGGTCAGGTCTTGGGGGGGGCGTCTGGGGGGTTGGGGGACTCATGGGGGGTCTTTGAAGTTGGGGTCATCTTGTTGGGTTGGGGTCATCTTGTTGGGTTGAGGGCTTGGGGGGGGGGGTGTGATGGGGTTGGGGGGCTCGGGGGGGGGTAGGGGGTCCGCAAGGTCAAGGTCAGGTCTTGGGGGGGGGTCTGGGGGGGTTGGGGGACTCATGGGGTGTCTTTGAAGTTGGGGTCATCTTGTTGGGTTGGGGTCATCTTGTTGGGTTGAGGGCTTGGGGGGGGGGTCTGATGGGGTTGGGGGGCTCAGGGTGGGGTGGGGGGTCCCCAAGGTCAAGGTCAGGTCTTGGGGGGGGGGTGGGGGATCCCCAAGGTCAAGGTCAGGTCTTGGGGGGGGGTCTGGGGGGGGTGGGGGGCTCATGGGGGTCTTTGAGGTTGGGGTTATCTTGTTGGGTTGGGGTCATCTCATTGGGTTGAGGTCTTGGGGGTTGGGGGGGCTCAAGAGGGGGTTTGGGGGGTCTGGGGGGTCCCCAAGGTCAAGGTTAGGTCTTGGGGGGGGTGTTACGGGGCTCGGGGGGGTCCCCAAGGTCAAGGTCAGGTCTTGGGGGGGGGAGGTTGGGGTCATCTCGTTGGGTTGGGGTCATCATGTTGGGTTGAGGTCTTGGGGATTGGGGGGGCTCAAGGGGGGGTTTTGGGGGGTCCCCAAGGTCAAGGTGAGGTCTTGGAGGGGTGTGTCTGGGGAGGTTGGGGGGATCCCCAAGACCCCACAATGGGGTCCTCAAGGTTCTTGAGAACCTCAGGGTTGGGGTCACCACCCAATAACGGGGTCCCCCAAGTCCTTGAGGTCGCCATTTTGGGGTCACCTCCCCCAGGGGGTCCCCAAAGTCCTTGAGGTCGCCATTTTGGGGTCACCTCCCCCGGGGGGGTCCCCCAAGTCCTTGAGGTCGCCATTTTGGGGTCACCTCCCACCCCCGAGGTCCCCAAAGTTCTTGAGAACCTCAAAGTTGGGGTCACCACCCCCCAGGGGGGGTCCCCAAAGTCCTTGAGGTCCCCAAATTTGGGGTCCCCACTCAATAGTGGGGGGGTCCCCAACATCCTTGACCCCAAATTTTGGGGTCACCTCCCCCCAGGGGGGGGTCCCCAAAGTCCTCAAGAACCTCCCGTTGGGGGCCACCACCCCGTTCCGAGATCTCCCAAGTTCCTCGGGATTCCCCCGCCCCCAAAATCCCCTTTTTTCCCCCCGTTTTGGCGTTGACCCCGCCCCCTTTTTTTTCCCCTCCCTATAGGGCGAATCCAAACGCATCACCCTGGTCCTCCAACAACCCCCGGGCGGAAGCTCCGCCCCCGGGCAACGTCACGTGGTTTTAGGTAGCCTCCCGGGCAAGATCGTCTTGCAGGGCAACCAACTGGCCGCCCTCGGGCAAGCGAAAGGGGCAACCGGGCAACCGGCCAAGGTGGTCACCATCCAACTTCAAGTTCAACAACCCCCCAGCGGCCAATCGGGAACCCCCCAGAAGATCCAACTCCTTCAACAAGCCACCGGGGCTAGTGGCCAACCGGCTCCGGTAGCCGTATCGTCGGTGCCCCAGGTGGTGGCCGGGGCCGGTCAAAGGTTGACGGTGCCCTTGAAGGTGGTTCTACAGCCCCAGGTAGGGGGGGGACGGGGAGGGGTGGGGGGGGCCCGCGGAGTAGCCCGGGGTTGGGGGTTGGTGGCCCAAGGGTTTGGGGGGGAGCGTGGCCCGTTTTGGGGCGGTTCAGGATGATTTTGGGGCCGTCGCGGCTGATTTGGAGCCGTAATGAGCAATTTTGGTCCCGTTAGACCCAATTTTGGTGCCGTTAGACCCAATTTTGGTCCCGTTAGACCCAATTTTGGTGCCGTTAGACCCAATTTTGGTGCCGTTACACCCAATTTTGGTCTCGTTACACCCAATTTTGGTCCCGTTACACCCAATTTTTGTACCGTTATACCCAATTTTGGTCCCATAATGCCCAATTTTTGCCCTATTACACCCAATTTTTGTCCGATCAAACCCAATTTTGGTTCCTTTACACCCAATTTTGGTGCCGTTACACCCAATTTTGGTGCCATTACACCCAATTTTGGTCCCGTTACACCCAATTTTGGTGCCATTACACCCAATTTTGGTGCCATTAGACCTAATTTTGGTGCCATTACACCCAATTTTGGTCCCGTTACACCCAATTTTGGTGCCACTACACCCAATTTTGGTCCCGTTACACCCAATTTTGGTGCCATTACACCCAATTTTGGTCCCGTTACACCCAATTTTGGTCCCGTTACACCCAATTTTGGTGCCACTACACCCAATTTTGGTGCCATTACACCCAATTTTGGTGCCATTAGACCTAATTTTGGTGCCATTACACCCAATTTTGGTTCCTTTACACCCAATTTTGGTCCCGTTAACACCCAACTTTGGTCCCATCCCACCCAATTTTTGTCCTTTTACCCCCGTTTTTTGTCCCATCACACCCAATTTTTGTCCGATCAAACCCAATTTTGGTCCAATTATGCCCAATTTTGGTCCCATTTCACCCAATTTTTGTCCCATTACATCCAATTTTGGTCCTGTTACGCCCAAATTTGGTCCCAGTATGTCCAATTTTGTACCCATTATGCCCCATTTTTGTCCCATCACACCCAGTTTTTGTCCGATTAAAGCCAATTTTGGTCCAATTATGCTCAATTTTGGTCCCATTACACCTAATTTTGGTCCCATCACACCCAATTTTTTGTCCCATAATGCCCAATTTTGGTTCCTTTACACCCAATTTTTGTCCTGTTTTGCCCAATTTTGGTCCCATTTCGCCCAACTTTGGTCCCATCACACCCAATTTTTCTCTCATGATGACTAATTTTTGTCCCGTTTCACCCAATTTTTGTCCCATTATGTCCAATTTTGGTCCCATCACGCCCAATTTTTGTCCGATCCAACCCAATTTTGGTCCCGTTTCGCCCAATTTTGGTCCCGTTTTGCACAATTTTTGTCCCATCACACCCAATTTTGATCCTATTTTGCCCAATTTTGGTCCCATCACACCCAATTTTTCTCCCATGATGACCAATTTTTGTCCTGTTATGCCCAATTTTGGTCCTATTTCACCCAATTTTGGTCCCATCACGCCAAATTTTTGTCCCATCACACCCAATTTTTGTCTGATTAAACCCAATTTTGGTCCAATTATGCCCAGTTTTGGTCCCGTTACATCCAATTTTTGTCCCATGATGACCAATTTTTGCCCCGTTACGCCAAATTTTTGTCCAATCAAACACAATTTTGGTCCCGTTTCACCCAATTTTGGTTCCTTCACACCCAATTTTTGTCCTGTTTCGCCCAATTTTCGTCCCATCAAACCCAATTTTGGTCCAGTTATGCCCAATTTTGGTCCCATTTCGCCCAACTTTGGTCCCATCACACCCAATTTTTCTCCCATGATGACCAATTTTGGTCCCGTTTCACCCAATTTTTGTTCCGTTTTACCCAATTTTTGTCCCATTATGTCCAATTTTGGTCCCATCACACCCAATTTTTCGCCCACGATGACCAATTTTTATCCTGTTATGCCCAATTTTTGTCCCATTTCGCCCAATTTTGGTCCCATCACACCCAATTTTTCGCCCACGATGACCAATTTTTATCCTGTTATGCCCAATTTTTGTCCCATTTCGCCCAATTTTGGTCCCATCTCACCCAATTTTTCGCCCACGATGACCAATTTTTGTCCTGTTATGCCCAATTTTTGTCCCATTTCGCCCAATTTTGGTCCCATCACACCCAATTTTTTGCCCACGATGACCAATTTTTATCCTGTTATGCCCAATTTTTGTCCCATTTCGCCCAATTTTGGTCCCATCTCACCCAATTTTTCGCCCACGATGACCAATTTTTATCCTGTTATGCCCAATTTTTGTCCCATTTCGCCCAATTTTGGTCCCATCACACCCAATTTTTCTCCCATGATGACCAATTTTGGTCCCGTTTCACCCAATTTTTGTTCCGTTTTACCCAATTTTTGTCCCATTATGTCCAATTTTGGTCCCATCACACCCAATTTTTCGCCCACGATGACCAATTTTTGTCCTGTTATGCCCAATTTTTGTCCCATTTCGCCCAATTTTGGTCCCATCACACCCAATTTTTCTCCCATGATGACCAATTTTGGTCCCGTTTCACCCAATTTTTGTTCCGTTTTACCCAATTTTTGTCCCATTTCGCCCAATTTTGGTCCCATCACACCCAATATTTTGCCCACGATGACCAATTTTTATCCTGTTATGCCCAATTTTTGTCCTGTTTCGCCCAATTTTGGTCCCATCACACCCAATTTTCGTCCCATCAAACCCAATTTTGGTCCAGTTATGCCCAATTTTTGTCCTGTTTCGCCCAACTTTGGTCCCATCACACCCAATTTTTGTCCGATCAAACCCAATTTTGGTCCTATTATGCCGGATTTTGGTCCCATCACACCCAATTTTTCACCCACGATGACCAATTTTTGTCCTGTTATGCCCAATTTTTGTCCCGTTTCGCCCAATTTTGGTCCCATCACACCCATTTTTTTCCCATCAAACTCAATTTTGGTCCAGTTATGCCCAAATTTTGTCCCGTTTCGCCCAATTTTGGTCCCATCACACCCAATTTTTTGCCCACGATGACCAATTTTTATCCTGTTATGCCCAATTTTTGTCCCGTTTCGCCCAATTTTGGTCCCATCACACCCAATTTTTTCCCATCAAACTCAATTTTGGTCCAGTTATGCCCAAATTTTGTCCCGTTTCGCCCAATTTTGGTCCCATCTCACCCAATTTTTCGCCCACGATGACCAATTTTTGTCCTGTTATGCCCAATTTTTGTCCAATTAAACCCAATTTTGGTCCCATAACACCCAATTTTTTCTCTTTTCACCCCATTTTCCCCCCCCGCCGCAGGCCGGCTCCTCGCAGGGCGGCTCCCCCGGCCTCTCGGTGGTGAAGGTCCTCAGCAGCACCGAAGTGGCCGCTTTGGCCGGGCCGGGTTCGCGCGGCGCCACCGAAGAAAGTCGGAAATTGGAACATCAAAAAAAACAAGAAAAAGCCAATCGCATCGTGGCCGAAGCCATCGCCCGCGCCCGCGCCCGCGGCGAGCAGAACATCCCCCGCGTCCTCAACGAGGACGAACTCCCCAGCGTCCGCCCCGAGGAAGAGGGCGAACGCAAACGGCGGAGGAAGGCTCCCGGCGACCGCGGGGGCCCCAAGGAGGAGCGACCCCGCAAGGGCAAAGGTCAAGGAGGGGCCGGCAAGAGTAAAGGCCGCAGTAAACCCAGGTGAGGGCGTCAAAAAGGGCGGGATTGGGCCCAAAAATGGGGCGGGGAGGGGCGGAAGCCAACGGGGGGGGTCGGCGTCCCCCTTGGGCCCCAACTGTTGGCCACCGTTGGGCCCAACCCTTGTCCTTCGTTGTCACGCAAGTCCTGGCCCTCGTTGGCCCCAACGTTGAGCCTCGTTGGCTCCAACTTTGGCCCTTGTTGGCCTCCAAACTTGACTTTCATTGGCCCCAACCTTGCCCCTCGTTGGCCACCAACGTTGACCCTTGTTGGCCCCAACCTTGACCCTCGTTGGCCTCAATGCTTGACATTCATCATCTCCCAACTCCTGACTTTCATTGTCCCCAACCCTTGACCCTCATCATCCTCAATCCTTGACTCTCATCATCCCCAATCCTTGATCTTCATCATCTCCCAACTCTTGACCCTCATTGTCCCCAACCCTTGACCCTCATCATCTCCCAACCCTTGACCCTCATCATCTTCCAACCCTTGACCCTCATCATCCTCAACCCTTGACCCTCATCATCCCAACCCTTGACCTTCATCATCCCCAACCCTTGACCCTCATCATCCCCAACCCTTGACCTTCATCATCCTCAACTGTTGACCCTCATCATGCCAACCCTTGACCCTCATCACTCCCAACCCTTGACTCTCATCACTCCCAACCCTTGACCTTCATCACTCCCAACCCTTGACCCTCATCATCCCCAACTCTTGACCCTCATCATCCCCAACCCTTGACCTTCGTCATCTCCCAACTCTTGACCCTCATTGTCCCCAACCCTTGACCCTCATCATCTCCCAAACCTTGACCCTCATCATCCCCAACCGTTGAGCTTCATCATCTCCCAACTCTTCACCCTCATTGTGCCCAACCCTTGACCTTCTTCATCCCGAACCCTTGACCCTCATCATCCCCAACCCTTGACCCTCATCATCCCCAACCTCTGACCCCCCAACCAAACCCCCCAAGCCGCCGTCCGTCCATCCGTCCGTCCCTCCATCCCCCGCTAACCCCCCCCCTTCTCTCACCCCTCCAGCACCATCACGCCGGTGGTGGGGAAGAAACGGAAGCGCAACGCTTCCTCCGACAACTCGGACGCCGAAGTGATGCCGGCGCAGTCGCCGCGGGAAGAAGAAGAAACCAGCGTCCAGGTACCGGCAGACGCCGCCGATTGGTCGCCGGTGGCGGGAACCGCGGCCTCGTTTTTTAATTATTTTTTTGTTTTGTTTTTCCAGAAACGACGATCGAATCGGCAAGTCAAACGCAAGAAATACACTGAAGATTTGGACATCAAAATCACCGACGATGAGGAGGATGAAGAGTTGGACGTAACGGGGCCTGTCCGACCCGAACAACCCCCCGTCCCACAGCCCCCCGTGCCGGAGCCAGAGCCGGAAGGCGAGACGTTGCCCTCCATGCAGTTTTTTGTGGTGGGGGCTCTTGAATTTCTCTTTTTTTATTTTTTTTGAATTTTACGGCATTTATCATTTTTCTCACCGTTTTTCATCCCGTTCCACCATTTTTTTGGGGTTTTTTCCTCCAGGAAAACCCCAGCGAGGAGGACGCGGCCATCGTTGACAAGGTCCTTTCCATGAGGGTGGTGAAGAAAGAGGTGAGAAACCCCCGCGGCGACACCTTTTACCGGCGTTTTATCGGCGTTTTGCTGACGCTAACGTCCCGCCCACTTTCTTCCCAGCTTCCCTCGGGGCAGTTGACCGAATCGGAGGAGTTTTTCGTCAAATATAAGAACTAGTAGGTGGCCGAACGAGGCGGGGGGTGGGTGGCGGGAGGTCAACGGCGTCACAATTGGGCTCGTCGTTGAGTTGAGGTCTACGAAGCCAACGTTGGGTTGAGGTCACCGAAGCCAACGTTGGGTTGAGGTCACCGAAGCCAACGTTGGGTTGAGGTCGCCGAAGCCAACGTTGGGTTGAGGTCGCCGAAGCCAACGTTGGGTTGAGGTCGCCGAAGCCAACGTTGGGGTCTACAAAGTCAACGTTGGGTTAAGGTCACCAGAGCCGACATTGGGTTGAGGGTCTACAAAGCCAATGTTGGGTTGAGGTTGCCCAACCCAATGTTGGGTTGAGGTTGCCCAACCCAATGTTGGGTTGTGGTTGCCAAAGCTGACGTTGGGTTGAGGGTCGCCAAAGCCAACGTTGGGTTGGGGTCTACAAAGCCAGCATTGGGTTGGGGTCTACAAAGCCGACGTTGGGTTGAGGTCACCAAAGCCAACGTTGGGTTGAGGTCGCCCAACCCAACATGGGTTGAGATCTATAGACCTTGGGTGGGCCCAACGCTCAGTGACCTTTGAAAAATTTTGGGGATTTTTGCCCCGATGTTGCCCGAAAACGGCTTTACCGACCCCAAATAGCTTCGCGGGGGCGGGGCTTCGCCCTGGTGACTGTTTGTGTCCCCCCCCCAGCTCTTACCTCCACTGCGAGTGGGCCACCATCGACCAACTGGAGAAGGACAAGAGGATCCACCAGAAACTCAAGAGATTCAAGACGAAGATGACGCAGATGCGACATTTTTTCCACGAGGTGCTGGGTTGAGGGAGGGGGTGGGGGGGTGGGGAAGGGATTTTGGGGGTCCCCCCACTCACCACCCCCTAATAAATCTCCCCAAAAGGACGAAGAACCTTTCAACCCCGACTACGTGGAGGTGGATCGAATCTTGGACGAGTCCCACAGCATCGACAAAGACAACGGGGAGGTGAGCGGGAAGGAGAAAACGGGAGAAAATCCCCCAAAATTTTGTTTTTTCTCACCGACGCTCCTTTTTTTTTTAAATTTTTGCGTTTTTTGGGCTTTTTATTGGTTGTAGCCGGTGGTTTACTACTTGGTGAAGTGGTGCTCCCTCCCCTACGAGGACAGCACGTGGGAGCTCAAAGAGGACGTCGACGAGGGAAAAATTGGGGAATTTAAGCGAATCCAAGCCCGGCACCCGGAGCTCAAGCGCTTGGTGAGCGTCCAAGTCCCTTCCAACCCCCCGTTTGCGCGCGTCTGTGTCCCCTTTACATTTTTTTTCTGCTTTTTGTCTTTTTTTCTTCCCCCCCCGCCCCCCCAGCCCCGTCCTCAAGCGGGTTCCTGGAAGAAACTGGAGCTCTCGCACGAGTACAAGAACCACAACCAGCTCCGCGAGTACCAACTGGAAGGGGTCAACTGGTTGCTCTTCAACTGGTACAACAGGCAAGTGGCGGGATGAGGTTGAGCACACGGGAGACGCCAAAAAAACCCCTTTCTCACCCCAAAAATAAACCTCCCAGCGCTCTCGTAACTGGTTATTTCCTTCGCCTCCCCGCAGGCAGAACTGTATCTTGGCCGACGAGATGGGTTTGGGCAAAACCATCCAATCCATCGCGTTTCTCCAAGAAGTTTATAACGTCGGGATTCGTGGACCTTTCCTGGTCATCGCGCCCCTCTCCACCATCACCAACTGGGAGAGGGAGTTCAACACTTGGACGGAAATGAACAGCATCGTCTACCACGGGAGTTTGGCCTCGCGCCAGATGATCCAACAGTACGAGATGTACTGCAAAGACTCACGGGTAACGTGGTTTGGCTTCTTCTTGACCTCAAAATCTTCTTTTTCGACCTCAAAATCTTCTTTTCGACCCTTTTCAACCTCCAAATCTTCTTTTCGAGCTCAAAAACTTCTTTTCCGCTTCAAAAAAACACTTTTTATCTTCTCCAAACCTCCTCCCTAGGGTCGTCTTATCCCCGGGGCCTACAAATTTGACGCCCTCATCACCACCTTCGAGATGATCCTCTCCGACTGCCCAGAGCTACGAGAGATCGAGTGGCGTTGCGTCATCATCGACGAGGCCCACCGCCTCAAAAACCGCAATTGCAAACTCCTCGATAGCCTCAAACACATGGACCTGGTGAGGAGATGGGGTCTGGGTTGGATCTGGAGATGTTTGGGGTCATTTTGTGTCCCCGCGGGATGGTCCTGGAGGTGTTTGTGGAGGACTTGGTTGCATCTGGAGATGTTTGGGGTCATTGCGGGCCCCAACGGATGGTCCTGGAGGTGTTTGTGGGGGTCTTGGTTGCATCTGGAGATGTTCAGGGTCATTTTGTGTCCCGGGGGATGGTCCTGGAGATGTTTGTGGGGGTCTTGGTTGCATCTGGAGATGTTCAGGGTCATTTTGTGTCCTGGGGGATGGTCCTGGAGATGTTTGTGGGGGTCTTGGTTGCATCTGGAGATGTTCAGGGTCATTTTGTGTCCCGGGGGATGGTCGTGGAGGTGTTTGTGGGGGTCTTGGTTGCATCTGGAGATGTTCAGGGTCATTTTGTGTCCTGGGGGATGGTCCTGGAGATGTTTGTGGGGGTCTTGGTTGCATCTGGAGATGTTCAGGGTCATTTTGTGTCCCGGGGGATGGTCGTGGAGGTGTTTGTGGGGGTCTTGGTTGCATCTGGAGATGTTCAGGATCATTTTGTGTCCCGGGGGATGGTCGTGGAGGTGTTTGTGGGGGTCTTGGTTGCATCTGGAGATGTTCAGGGTCATTTTGTGTCCGGGGGGATGGTCCTGGAGATGTTTGTGGGGGTCTTGGTTGCATCTGGAGATGTTCAGGGTCATTTTGTGTCCCGGGGGATGGTCGTGGAGGTGTTTGTGGGGTCTTGGTTGCATCTGGAGATGTTCAGGGTCATTTTGTGTCCCGGGGGATGGTCATGGAGGTGTTTGTGGGGTCTTGGTTGCATCTGGAGATGTTCAGGATCATTTTGTGTCCCAACGGATGGTCCTGGAGATGTTTGTGGGGGTCTTGGTTGCATCTGGAGATGTTCAGGGTCATTTTGTGTCCCGGGGGATGGTCGTGGAGGTGTTTGTGGGGTCTTGGTTGCATCTGGAGATGTTCAGGGTCATTTTGTGTCCCGGGGGATGGTCATGGAGGTGTTTGTGGGGTCTTGGTTGCATCTGGAGATGTTCAGGATCATTTTGTGTCCCAACGGATGGTCCTGGAGATGTTTGTGGGGGTCTTGGTTGCATCTGGAGATGTTCAGGATCATTTTGTGTCCCGGGGGATGGTCGTGGAGGTGTTTGTGGGGTCTTGGTTGCATCTGGAGATGTTCAGGGTCATTTTGTGTCCCAGGGGATGGTCCTGGAGGTGTTTGTGGGGGTCTTGGTTGCATCTGGAGATGTTCAGGGTCATTTTGGGCCCCAACGGATGGTCTTGGAGGTGTTTGTGGGCGTCTTGGTTGTATCTGGAGATGTTTGGGGTCATCTTGTGTCCCGGGGACTGGTCCTGGATGTGTTTGTGGTGTCTTGGTTGCATCTGGAGATGTTTGGGGTTATCTCACACCCCAGAGGATGGTCCTGGAGGTGTTTGTGGGCATCTTGGTTGGATCTGGAGATCTTTGGGGTCATTTTGTGCCTCAACGGATGGTCGTGGAGGTGTTTGTGGGTGTCTTGGTTGCATCTGGAGATGTTTGGAGTCATCTTGAGTCTCGGGGGATGATCCTGGAGGTGTTGGTGGGGGACTTGGTTGCATCTGGAGATGTTTGGGGTCATCTCGTGCCCTGCGAGATGGTCTTGAAGGTGGTTGTGTGGATCTTGGTTGCATCTGGAGACATTTGGGGTCATTTCGTGCCCTGGGGGATGGTCCTGGAGGTGTTTGTGGGCGTCTTGGTTGCATCTGGAGATGTTTGGTGTCATCTCACACCACAGCTGATGGCCCTGGAGGTGTTTGTGGGCGTCTTGTTTGCATCTGGAGATGTTTAGAGTCATTTTGTGTCTCAATGCATGATCCTGGAAGTGTCTGTGGTGGTCTTGGTTGCATCTGGAGATGTTTGGGGTCATTTGGTGTTTCAACGGATGGTCCTGGAGGTGTTTCTGGGAGTCCTGGTTGGATCTGAAGATGTTTAGGGTCAGCTCCTACCCTGGGGGATGGTCCTGGAGACATTTGTGAGGGTCTTGGTTGCCTCTGGAGATGTTTGGGGTTATTTTATGCCCCGGGGGATGGTCCTGAAGGTGTTTGTGGGCATCTTGGTCGCGTCTGGAGATGTTTGGGGTCATCTTAAACCCCAGGGGATGGTCTTGGAAGTGTTTGTAGAGGTCTTGGTTGTATCTGGAGATGTTTGGGGTTATTTGGTGTCCCAATGGATGGTCCTGGACGTATTTGTGGGGGTCTTGGTTGCATCTGGAGATGTTTGGGGTCATCTTGTGTCCCGGGGGATGGTCCTGGATGTGTTTGTGGGGGCCTTGGTTGCATCTGGAGATGTTTGGGGTTATCTCACACCCCAGAGAATGGTCCTGGAGATGTTTGTGGGGTCTTGGTTGAATGTGGAGATGTTTGGGGTCATTCGGTGCCTCAGCGGATGGTCCTGTGGGGGACTTGGTTGCATCTGGAGATGTTTGGTGTCATCTCATGCCCCAGAGGATGGTCCTGGCGATGTGTGTGAGCATCTTGGTTGCATCTGGAGATGTTTGGGGTCATTTCGGACCCCAACGGATGGTCGTGGAGGTGTTTGTGGGCGTCTTGGTCGCATCTGGAGATGTTTGGGGTCGTTTTGTGCCCCATTGGATGGTCCTGGAGGTGTTTGTGGGCGTCTTGGTCGCATCTGGAGATGTTTGGGGTCGTTTGGTGTCCCAGGGGATGGTCCTGGAGGTGTTTGTGAGCATCTTGGTCACATCTGAAGATGTTTGGGGTCATCCCTTGGCTCAGGGGTTGGTTCTGGAGGTGTTTGTGGGGGACTTGGTTGCATCTGGAGATGTTTGGGGTCATCTCCCATGTCTACCCCACCCCAAGCTCTAACGTTCTCCACCCCGTGGCCATCAGGAACACAAAGTTCTCTTGACGGGCACCCCGCTCCAAAACACGGTGGAAGAACTCTTCAGTCTCTTGCACTTCCTGGAACCTTCCCAATTCCCTTCGGAAGCCGAATTCCTCAAAGATTTTGGCGATCTCAAGACTGAGGAACAGGTGAGGACATGGGGGCCGCCCCCCCCTCCACCCCTTTCCCCGGCCACCTGGGTCCTGCCCGTCCCTCGGTGACGTCGCCTCCTTGGTCCTACCTCCAGGTGCAGAAGCTTCAGGCCATCCTCAAGCCCATGATGCTCCGTCGGTTGAAGGAGGACGTGGAGAAGAACTTGGCGCCCAAACAAGAGACCATCATCGAGGTGGAGTTGACCAACATCCAAAAAAAATATTACCGGGCCATCTTGGAGAAGAATTTCTCCTTTCTCTCCAAAGGTGCCGGTCACACCAACATGCCCAATCTTCTCAACACCATGATGGAGCTACGGAAGTGCTGCAACCACCCCTACCTCATCAACGGTGAGGAAACGGGCGTGGCCAAGGGCGTGGCGGGGTGTCCCGTGTCCTCTCCTCGCCGTGGGGCATCAACACCATCTTTGGTTTTCATCCCGTTGGCCGTGGTGGCTTCTTGAAGCTCTGGTTGGGCTCAACGCGTTGGTGGGGGAGGTTCTTCAAGTCGTCTAGTTGGGTTTTGGTGCTCCTCAAGTTTTGGTTTGGGGGAGTTTCGCCCCACTGATGGTCCCGTCCCCACCCAACAGGCGCGGAGGAGAAGATCTTGGCCGAATTTCGAGAATCTTGCCACCACCACGTCCCCCACGACTTCCACCTCCAGGCCATGGTCCGCTCGGCCGGCAAACTGGTGCTGATCGACAAACTGTTGCCCAAACTCAAAGCCGGCGGCCACAAGGTCCTCATCTTCTCCCAGATGGTGCGATGCCTCGACATCTTGGAGGACTACCTCATCCAGAAGAGGTGAGGGAGGTGGGACGACGGGTTGGGGTTCGGGAAGACGGACCTTCACCTTGACCTTGAACGGTTTGGTGATTTTTTGTAGGTACCTCTACGAGCGGATCGATGGAAGAGTCCGGGGCAACCTCCGCCAAGCCGCCATCGACCGCTTCAGCAAACCCGACTCCGATCGCTTCGTCTTCCTCCTCTGCACACGGGCGGGAGGGTTGGGCATCAACCTCACCGCCGCCGACACCTGCATCATCTTCGATTCCGATTGGAACCCCCAAAACGACCTCCAGGTAACCCCCAAGTTGGAGATTTTAAGATGGCGGCGTCTTCGTTTCGAGACGCTCCACCGTTAATCTTCGGGTTTTTTTTGTTTTTTTAGGCTCAAGCGCGGTGTCACCGCATCGGGCAGAGCAAAGCGGTCAAGGTTTATCGTCTCATCACGCGTAATTCCTACGAGCGGGAGATGTTCGATAAGGCCAGTCTCAAGTTGGGGTTGGACAAGGCCGTGCTGCAGTCCATGAGCGGGCGCGAGGGCAACATCGCGGGGGTAAGGCGGGGCGGGGGGGGGGAAGGAAAACGGGGCGTCGAGGCCACGGGGGTGGGGGCCTTTGGGAGAAACGGGGCGGGAAGACCGTGGGGGTGGGGTCTTCTGAGGGAAATTGGGCCCAAAGATGTTGGGAATTGGGTTTTCTGAGGAAAATGAGGTGTGAAGACCATGGGGGGTGGGGTCCTTCAGGAGAAATGGGGCGGGAAGATGTTGGGAATGGGGTTTTCTGAGGGAAAGGAGGTGTGAAGACCACAAAGATGGCGCCTTTTGAGGGAAACGGGGTGTGAAAATCTTGGGAATTGGGTCTTTTGAGGGAAACGGGGTGTGAAGATCATGGGGTTGGGGTCCTTCAGGAGAAATGGGGCGGGAAGATGTTGGGAATGGGGTTTTCTGAGGGAAAGGAGGTGTGAAGACCACAAAGATGGCGCCTTTTGAGGGAAACGGGGTGTGAAGATCTTGGGAATTGGGTTTTCTGAGGGAAATTGGGCCCAAAGATGTTGGGAATGGGGTTTTCTGAGGGAAACAGGGCGTGAAGACCACAAAGATGGCGTCTTCTGAGGGAAACAGGGTGTGAAGATCTTGGGAATTGGGTCTTCTGAGGGAAATGGGGCGTGAAGACCATGGGGGTGGGATTTTCTCAGGGAAATTGGGCCCAAAGATGTTGGGAATGGGGTTTTCTGAGGGAAAGGAGGTGTGAAGACCACAAAGATGGCGTCTTTTGAGGGAAACGGGGTGTGAAGATCTTGGGAATTGGGTCTTCTGAGGGAAATTGGGCCCAAAGATCTTAGGAATGGGGTTTTCTGAGGAAAATGAGGTGTGAAGACCATGGGGGTGGGGTCCTTCAGGAGAAATGGGGTGGGAAGATGTTGGGAATGGAGTTTTTTGAGGGAAAGGAGGTGTGAAGACCACAAAGATGGCGTCTTTTGAGGGAAATGGGGTGTGAAGATCTTGGGAATTGGGTCTTCTGAGGGAAATTGGGCCCAAAGATCTTAGGAATGGGGTTTTCTGAGGGAAATGGGGTGTGAAGACCACGGGGTTGGGGTCTTCTGAGGGAAATTGGGCCCAAAGATGTTGGAAATCGGGTTTTCTGAGGAAAACGGGGTGTGAAGATCTTGGGAATTGGGTTTTCTGAGAGAAATTGGGCCCAAAGATCTTGGGGTTTTCTGAGGGAAACAGGGCGTGAAGACCACAAAGATGGCGTCTTCTGAGGGAAATGGGGTGTGAAGACCACGGGGGTGGGATTTTCTGAGGGAAATTGGGCGGGAAGATGTTGGGAATGGGGTTTTCTGAGGGAAAGGAGGTGTGAAGACCACAAAGATGGCGTCTTTTGAGGGAAACAGGGTGTGAAGATCTTGGGAATTGGGTCTTCTGAGGGAAATTGGGTCCAAAGATGTTGGGAATTGGGTTTTCTGAGGAAAATGAGGTGTGAAGACCACGGGGTTGGGGTCTTCTGAGGGAAATTGGGCCCAAAGATGTTGGAAATCGGGTTTTCTGAGGAAAACGGGGCGTGAAGACCCTAATTTTGAGGGATGTGGGGCCTGGGGGGTGGTTTGGGGTGGGAGCAGAGCCCCGTGGGCCTTCAGGCCACCTCCCTCACCCCCACCCCGGTCCCTCCCTTTTTTTTTTTCCCTCTCCCCCTTTCCTGGGCAGATCCAGCAATTCTCCAAGAAGGAGATCGAGGACCTGCTGCGGAAGGGCGCCTACGCCGCCATCATGGAAGAGGACGACGAAGGCTCCAAATTCTGCGAGGAAGACATCGACCAGATCCTGCTGCGCCGCACCACCACCATCACCATCGAGAGCGAGGGGAAAGGCTCCACCTTCGCCAAGGTACCTCCACGTCCTCATCCCCGGGGGTCCCACCTCGGAGAACATCCGTGAACGTTCTCCCCCCAACTCTTGGCCCAACTCTAGGCCAGCTTCGTGGCGTCGGAAAACCGCACCGATATCGCGTTGGACGATCCGAATTTTTGGCAGAAATGGGCTAAAAAAGCCGATTTGGATCTGGATCTGCTCAACAGCAAGGTCGGAGAAGACAACCGTTGGGTTGAGGGGGTTTGGGGGGGGGCGGCGCGGCGACGCTCAATGTGGGTTTTTTTGCCTCCATTTTGATCTCCAGAACAACCTCGTCATCGACACGCCGCGGGTGCGGAAGCAAACGCGTCACTTCAGCACCTTCCGGGATGACGATTTGGTGGAGTTTTCGGATTTGGAGAGCGAAGACGAAGAGAGACCACGATCCCGTCGGCACGACCGCCATCACCACGCCTTGCACCACGCCTACGGCCGCACTGACTGCTTCCGCGTGGAGAAACATCTGCTGGTCTACGGGTGAGGGGGCGGCGGGGGGCGGATCAGGGCCGGTTCTGCTCTGGTGGCCACCACGAGGAGGTTCTTGGGGGTGGACTAGGGGCAGCTTTGCTCTGGTGGCCACCACGAGGAGGTTCTTGGGGGTGGGGGGGGTGGACTATGGGCAGCTCTGCTCTGGTGGCCACCATGAGGAGGTTCTGCTCTGGTGGCCACCACGATGAGGTTCTTGGTGGGGAGAGTGGACTAGGCCCAACTCTACTACGGTGGCCACCACGAGGAGGTTTTTGGTGGAAGGAATAAACCTGCCGTGGTGGCCACCATGAGTAGTTCTTGGTAGAGACAAGTGGACAAGCTCCACTTCTATTGTGGTGGCCACCACAAGGAAGTTCTTGATGGGAGACAAGTGGGCAAGCTCCACCTCTACTATGGTGGCCACCATGAGGATGTTCTTAGTGGAAGGAATAGACCTGCCATGGTGGCCACCACAAGGAGGTTCTTGGTGGAGAGAGTGGACTAGGGCCAGTTTTACTGTGGTGGCCACCATGAGGAGGTTCTTGGTGGAGAGAAGTGGACTAGGGTCAGTTTTAGTGTGGTGGCCACCACAAGGAGGTTCTTGGTGGAAGGAATAGACCTGCTATGGTGGCCACCACGAGGAGGTTCTTGGTGGAGACAAGTGGACAAGCTCCAACTCTTCCTGGTGGCCACCACGATATTTGGTGGAGAGAGTGGACTAGGGTCAGTTCTACTGTGGTGGCCACCACGAGGAGGTTCTTGGTGGAAGGAATAGACCTGCCATGGTGGCCACCACGAGGAGGTTCTTGGTGGAAGGAATAGACGTGCCATGGTGGCCACCACAAGGAGGTTCTTGATGGAGAGAAGTGGACTAGGGCCAGTTTTACTGTGGTGGCCACCATGAGGATGTTCTTAGTGGAAGGAATAGACCTGCCATGGTGGCCACCACGAGGAGGTTCTTGGTGGAGACAAGTGGACAAGCTCCAACTCTTCCTGGTGGCCACCACGATGAGATATTTGGTGGAGAGAGTGGACTAGGGTCAGTTCTACTGTGGTGGCCACCACGAGGAGGTTCTTAGTGGAAGGAATAGACCTGCCATGGTGGCCACCACGAGGAGGTTCTTGGTGGAAGGAATAGACCTGCCATGGTGGCCACCACGAGGAGGTTCTTGGTGGAGAGAAGTGGACTAGGGCCAGTTTTACTGTGGTGGCCACCACAAGGAGGTTCTTGGTGGAAGGAATAGACCTGCCATGGTGGCCACCATGAGGAGGTTCTTGGTGGAAGGAATAGACGTGCCATGGTGGCCACCACGAGGAGGTTCTTGATGGAGAGAAGTGGACTAGGGCCAGTTTTACTGTGGTGGCCACCATGAGGATGTTCTCAGTGGAAGGAATAGACCTGCCATGGTGGCCACCACGAGGAGGTTCTTGGTGGAGACAAGTGGACAAGCTCCAACTCTTCCTGGTGGCCACCACGATGAGATATTTGGTGGAGAGAGTGGACTAGGGTCAGTTCTACTGTGGTGGCCACCATGAGGAGGTTCTTGGTGGGGAGAGTGGACTAGGGCCAGTTTTACTGTGGTGGCCACCACGAGGAGGTTCTTGGTGGAGAGAAGTGGACTAGGGCCAGTTTTAGTGTGGTGGCCACCATGAGGAGGTTCTTGGTGGAAGGAATAGACCTGCCATGGTGGCCACCACGAGGAGGTTCTTGGTGGAAGGAATAGACCTGCCATGGTGGCCACCACAAGGAGCATCTTAATGGAGACAAGTGGACAAGCTCCAGCTCTTCCTGGTGGCCACCACAAGGAGGTTCTTGGTGGCGGTGGCCGCTGGGAGGTGGTGACACCCCAACCCAAGACCTCCTTGGCCACCAACCTTCTCCTCTGTCCCCCCCCCCTCCCCCCCCCCCCCTCCAAGGTGGGGCCGATGGCGGGAGATCCTGTCCCACGGGCGCTTCAAGCGGCGCCTCTCGGAACGCGACGTGGAGACCATCTGTCGCGCCATCTTGGTTTATTGTCTTCTCCATTACCGAGGCGACGAGAACATCAAAGGCTTCATCTGGGACCTCATCAGCCCCACCGAGAACGGCAAGGCCAAGGAACTCCAAAACCACTCGGGTGAGGGGGTCTACGACAACTTCTGGGACAACTGGGGACCTCCCGAGGTCCCGTTTTGACCGTTTTTCCCCCTTTTTTTTTTTTTTGTTTTGTTTTTGTTTTTTTTTTTCCCCCCACCCGTTTTCTCCAGGACTTTCCATCCCGGTTCCTCGAGGTCGGAAGGGGAAGAAGGTCAAATCTCAAAGTACTTTTGATGTCCACAAAGCCGAGTGGATCCGAAAATACAACCCCGACACCCTCTTCCAAGACGAGAGTTACAAGAAACATCTCAAGCATCAATGCAACAAGTGGGTGGAGGTCTTGAAGGTCCCTTTTCTGTCCTCCTCGTGGTCCTTTCGTGGGGTTTTTTGGGGTTGACCCTCCCGTCCCACCACCTCCCAGGGTTCTCTTGAGGGTGCGGATGCTCTACTACCTGCGGCAGGAGGTGATCGGCGACCAGGCGGAGAAGGTGTTGGCGGGGGCGGTGGCCGGGTGAGTCCGCAAGACCTTCCTTGAGGTGCTTCAGATCTTCTCGGTGGGGGAGGTTGGGGTGCTCCAGACCCTTTTTGGGGTGGTTGGAGGTGCTACAAGACCTATTGGGGGTGCTCCGGATCTTCCTTGGGGTGGTTTGAGGTTCTCCAAGATCTCTCTGGGGTGTCTTGGGGTGCTCCGGATCTTCCTTGGGGTGGTTTGAGGTGCTCCAAGATCTCTCTGGGGTGTCTTGGGGTGCTCCAGATCTTCCTTGGGGTGGTTTGAGGTGCTCCAAGATCTCTCTGGGGTGTCTTGGGGTGCTCCGGATCTTCCTTGGGGTGGTTTGAGGTTCTCCAAGATCTCTCTGGGGTGTCTTGGGGTGCTCCAGATCTTCCTTGGGGTGGTTTGAGGTGCTCCAAGACCTCTTTGAGGTGCTCCAGACCTTCTTCAGGGGAGTTGGAGGTTCTCCAGACCCTCTTTGAGGTGGTTTGAGGTGCTCCAAGACCTTTTTGGGGTGCTTTGGGGTGCTCCAGATCTTCCTTGGGGTGGTTTGAGGTGCTCCAAGATCTCTTTGGGGTGTCTTGGGGTGCTCCAGATCTTCCTTGGGGTGGTTTGAGGTTCTCCAAGATCTCTTTGGGGTGTCTTGGGGTGCTCCAGATCTTCCTTGGGGTGGTTTGAGGTGCTCCAAGACCTCTTTGAGGTGCTCCAGACCTTCTTCAGGGGAGTTGGAGGTTCTCCAGACCCTCTTTGAGGTGGTTTGAGGTGCTCCAAGACCTTTTTGGGGTGCTTTGGGGTGCTCCAGATCTTCCTTGGGGTGGTTTGAGGTGCTCCAAGATCTCTTTGGGGTGTCTTGGGGTGCTCCAGATCTTCCTTGGGGTGGTTTGAGGTGCTCCAAGACCTCTTTGGGGTGTCTTGGGGTGCTCCAGATCTCCCTTGGGGTGGTTTGAGGTGCTCCAAGATCTCTTTTGGGGTGTCTTGGGGTGCTCCAGACCTTTTTCAGGAGAGTTTGAGGTTGTCCAGACCCTCTTGGGGTGGTTTGAGGTGCTCCAAGACCACTTTGAGGTGTTCTTGGGGTGCTCCAGACCTTCTTTGAGGTGCTCCAAGATCTCTTTGAGGTGCTTCAGATCTTTTTCGGGCTGTTTTGGGGTGCTCCAGACCCTCTTTGAGGTGATCCAGACTCTCTTTGGGGCGTCTTTGGGTGCTCCAAAACCTCTTGGGGGGAGTTTGAGGTGCTCCAAGATCTCTTTGAGGTGCTCCAAGACCTTTTTTGGGGTGTTTTGGGGTGCTCTAGACCTTCTTTGTGGGGGTTTGAGATGCTCTAAGATCTCTTTGGGTGTCTTGGGGTACTCCAGACCCTCTCTGAAGTGGTTTGAGGTGCTCCAAGACCTCCTTGAGATGCTCCAGAGCCTCTTTGAGGTGGTTTTGGGGTGCTCCAGAGCCTCTTTGAGGTGGTTTTGGGGTGCTCCAAGACCTCTTTGGGATGCTCCAAGACTTCCTTGGGGAACTTTGAGGTTCTCCAAGACCTCCTTGAGGTTCTCCAACTCCTCTTTGAGCTCCTCCAAGCTGGTTTTGGGCTGCCCCACCCCACTTCCTCCCCCCCTTCCATACTATAACTTGACCCGGGGTCCACTTTTGGGGTCCCCCCACCCCCCATAAACCCCCCCCCAATTTCCCCCCACCCCAAACCAGTGACATCGACATCTGGTTCCCGCTGGTGGAGCAACTGGAGGTCCCGACCTCGTGGTGGGACGCCGAAGCCGACAAATCCCTCCTCATCGGCGTCTTCAAACACGGTGAGACGGGAGGGGGAAAAAAACATCATTTTCGGGGTGAAACCTGCCGGAATTAGGATCGTGACAGGGCGTACCCTCTTTTTTTTTAATTTTTGGGGGAAAAAAGGCTACGAAAAGTACAACACGATGCGTGCCGACCCCGCGCTCTGCTTCTTGGAGAAGGCCGGCCGCCCCGACGAGAAGGCTATCGCTGCCGAGCAGCGCCTGGACGTCGGCGAAGGGTGAGTTTTGGGGGACCCCCCCCCTTGAATTTGGGGGGTTCCAGACCCTTTTTGGGGGGTCCTGACTCTTTTGGGGGGGGGGGGTGGGGTGCTCCAGGCCCTCTTGGGGGTGGTTGGAGGTGCTGCAAGACCTATTTGGGGTGCTCCAGATCTTCCTTGGGGTGGTTTGAGGTGCTCCAAGACCTCTTTGGGGTGTCTTGGGGTGCTCCAGATCTTCCTTGGGGTGGTTTGAGGTGCTCCAAGACCTCTTTGGGGTGTCTTGGGGTGCTCCAGATCTTCCTTGGGGTGGTTTGAGGTGCTCCAAGATCTCTTTGGGGTGTCTTGGGGTGCTCCAGATCTTCCTTGGGGTGGTTTGAGGTGCTCCAAGACCTCTTTGGGGTGTCTTGGGGTGCTCCAGATCTTCCTTGGGATGGTTTGAGGTGCTCCAAGACCTCTTTGGGGTGTCTTGGGGTGCTCCAGATCTTCCTTGGGATGGTTTGAGGTGCTCCAAGACCTCTTTGGGGTGTCTTGGGGTGCTCCAGATCTTCCTTGGGATGGTTTGAGGTGCTCCAAGACCTCTTTGGGGTGTCTTGGGGTGCTCCAGATCTTCCTTGAGGTGGTTTGAGGTGCTCCAAGACCTCTCTGGGGTGTCTTGGGGTGCTCCAGACCTTCCTTGGGATGGTTTGAGGTGCTCCAAGACCTCTTTGGGGTGTCTTGGGGTGCTCCAGATCTTCCTTGGGATGGTTTGAGGTGCTCCAAGACCTCTTTGGGGTGTCTTGGGGTGCTCCAGACCCTCTTTGAGGTGCTCCAAGACCTCTTTTTGGGGTGCTCCAGACCTTCTTCAGGGGAGTCTGAGGTTCTCCAGACCCTCTTTGAGGTGGTTTGAGGTGCTCCAAGATCTCTTTGGGGTGTCTTGGGGTGCTCCAGACCCTCTTTGAGGTGCTCCAAGACCTCTTTTTGGGGTGCTCCAGACCTTCTTCAGGGGAGTCTGAGGTTCTCCAGACCCTCTTGGAGGTGGTTTGAGGTGCTCCAAGATCTCTTCAGGGGTGTTTTGGGGTGCCCCAGCCCCTCTCATGGGGACTTTGGGGTGCTCCAGCCCTTCTTTGGGGTGATTCAGGGTGCTCCAGACCCTTTTTTTGGGGTCCTGACCCTTGTTTTGGGGTGTTTTGGGTGTTCCAGGTCTTCTTTAGGGTGCTCCAGAGCCTTTTTGGGGGGTTCTGGCCCTATTTGGGGGGGCTTTGGGGTACTCCAGACCCTTTTTGGGGTGTCCTGACCCTTTTTTGGGTGTTTTTGGGTGCTCCAGTCCCTCTCTTAGGGGGGATTTTGGGGTGCCCAGGCCTCTTTCTGGGCTGTTTTGGGGTTCCCCAGCCCCTTTTTTTGGGTGTTTTGGGGTTCCCCAGCCCCTTTTCAGGGAGATTTTGGGGTGTCCCAGCCCCTTTTGTGGCTGTTTTTTGGGGTTCCCCAGCCCTATTTTGGGGTGTTTTGGGGTTCCCCAGCCCCTCCTTAGGAGATTTTGGGGTGCCCCAGCCCTTTTCTGGGCTGTTTCAGGGTTCCCCACCCCCTTTTTTGGGTGTTTTGGGGTTCCCCAGCCCCTTTTTGGGCTGTTTTGGGGTGCCCCACCCCCTTTTTTGGGGTTCCCCAACCCCTTTTTTAGGAGATTTTGGGGTGCCCCAGCCCCTTTCTGGGCTGTTTTGGGGTTCCCAAGCCCTTTTTTGGTTTGTTTTGGGGTGCCCCACCCGCTTTTTGGGGAGATTTTGGGGTGCCCCACCCCCTTTTTGGGGGAGATTTTGGGGTTCCCCAGCCCCTTTTTAGATTGTTTTGGGGTACCCCACCCCCTTTTTTGGGTGTTTTGGGGTTCCCCAGCCCCTTTTTTAGGAGATTTTGGGGTTCCCAAGCCCCTTTTTGGGCTGTTTTGGGGTGCCCCACCCCCTTTTTGGGGGAGATTTTGGGGTTCCCCAGACCCTTTTCGGATTGTTTTGGGGTTCCCCACCCCCTTTTTGGGCTGTTTTGGGGTTCCCCACCCCCTTTTTTAGGAGATTTTGGGGTTCCCAAGCCCCTTTTTTTGGTGTTTTGGGGTGCCCCACCCCCTTTTTTGGGGAGATTTTGGGGTTCCCCACCCCCTTTTTTCGGTGTTTTGGGGTTCCCCAGCCCCTTTTTGGGCTGTTTTGGGGTGCCCCACCCCCTTTTTTGGGGTTCCCCAACCCCTTTTTTAGGAGATTTTGGGGTTCCCCACCCCCTTTTTTAGGAGATTTTGGGGTTCCCCACCCCCTTTTTTGGGGAGATTTTGGGGTTCCACAGCCCCTTTTTGGCCCGTTTTGGGGTTCCCCACCCCCTTTCTGGGCTATTTTGGGGTTCCCCACCCCCTTTTTGGGGGCGATTTTGGGGTGCCCCCCCCTTTTTGACCTGTTTCGGGGTGCCCCAACCCCTCTCCATGACCCCTCCACCATCCTCCTTTCTCCCCCTCCACCCCCCCCCTTTCCCCTTCATCCCCCCCCGCCTCGATTTCGGGGTGTCCCCCCCTTAATTTCAGGCTGTCCCCCCCCCTCTTAATTTTGGGGACCCCCCCCCAAATTTCGGGGTGCCGCTGATGACCACGCCATGCTAATACCGACCGGCCGCAGGGCCGGGTTGAGTTCAACCTCCAAAGTCTGAGCCACCCCTTTTTTTTGGGGGGGGCATTTTTGGGGGTTCGGGGGGGGTGGATTTTTACACTGGGGGAGGGTTTAAATTTTTGGGGGACCCTCCCTTATTCCCCATTTTTGGGGTTTTTTTTATAAATTTCCCAGCGTGGATTTCGATAAAGACTGCGAAGACCCCGAATACAAACCCCTCCCCGGGACGGCCAAGGAGGTGGACGAAGAGGTAAAAAAAAAAAAAAAAGGGGGACCCCCCCCCCCCCAAAATCTATAGGTTTCCCCTTAAATCTATAGGTACCCCCCCATATTGACCCCCCCAGAATTTTGGGGGGGCCCTGGGGGGACCCTAAAACCTCCCCCCCCCCTGCCCCAGGCTGACCCCCTGATGCTGCTGGACGAGGAGATCTCGGTGGTGGACGGGGATGAAGGTAAAAAATTTGGGGGGGCGGGGGGGGGGGGGGGGGGTGTCCCCTATAGGGTTCTATAGGGTCGTGCTGCCACAGAGCCTTGGGGGGGGCCCAGAGAGGACCCCCCGGGGACCTATAGGACCCCTAAAAGACCTATAGGACCCCTAAAAGACCTATAGGGGCCCCCGAGAGATCTATAGGGACCCCGAGAGATCTATAGGGACCCTGAGAGATCTATAGGGACCCCCAAAAGATTTATAGGACCCCAAAAGACCTATAGGGACCCCCAAGAGATCTATAGGGCCCCCAGGGAGGCCAATATAACCCCCAGGAGACCCATAGGGACCCCCAGGAGACCCATAGGACCCCCAGGAGACCTATAGGGACCCCCAGGAGATCCATAGGGACCCCCCAGAAGATCCATAGGGACCCCCAAGAGATCCATAGGGACCCCCAGGAGACCCATAGGACCCCCAGAAGATCCATAGGACCCTCAGGGAGGCCAATGTGACCCATAGGAGACCCATAGGACCCCAAGAGACACGTAGGGACCCCCGAGAGACTCATAGGGACCCCCAGGAGACCCATAGGCCCCCAATTTGCTCTATAGGACCCCCAGGAAGGCCAATATGATCCATAGGAGACCCATAGGGACCCTCAAGAGACCCATGGGACCCCCAAGAGATCCATAGGACCCCCAGGAGACCCATAGGGACCCCCAGGAGATCCATAGGGACCCCCAGGAGACCCATAGGACCCCCAAGAGACACGTAGGGACCCCCAAGAGATCCATAGGGACCCCCAGGAGACCCATAGGGACCCCCAGGAGATCCATAGGACCCCCAAGGAGAACAATAGGACCCCCAAGAGACACGTAGGGACCCCCAAGAGATCCATAGGGACCCCCAGGAGACCCATAGGGACCCCCAGGAGATCCATAGGACCCCCAAGGAGAACAATAGGACCCCCAAGAGACACGTAGGGACCCCCAAGAGATCCATAGGACCCCCAAGGAGACCCATAGGACCCCCAGAAGATCCATAGGACCCTCAGGGAGGCCAATTCGACCCATAGGAGACCCATAGGACCCCCAAGAGACACGTAGGGACCCCCGAGAGACTCATAGGGACCCCCAGGAGATCCATAGGACCCCCAGGAGATCCATAGGACCCCCAAGAGACACATAGGGACCCCCAAGAGATCCATAGGGACCCCCAGGAGACCCATAGGACCCCCAAGAGACACATAGGGACCCCCAAGAGATCCATAGGGACCCCCAGGAGACCCATAGGACCCCCAAGAGACACATAGGGACCCCCAAGAGATCCATAGGGACCCCCAGGAGACCCATAGGACCCCCAAGAGACACATAGGGACCCCCAAGAGATCCATAGGGACCCCCAGGAGACCATAGGACCCCCAGGAGACCTATAGGGACCCCCAGGAGATCCATAGGGACCCCCAGGAGACCCATAGGAGCCCCCCAGGAGATCCATAGGGACCCCCAAGAGATCCATAGGGACCCCCAGGAGACCCATAGGACCCCCAAGAGATCCATAGGGACCCCCAGGAGACCCATAGGACCCCCGAGAGACTCATAGGGACCCCCAGGAGATCCATAGGACCCCCAGGAGACCCATAGGGACCCCCAGGAGACCCATAGGACCCCCAGGAGATCCATAGGGACCCCCAGGAGACCCATAGGACCCCCAAGAGACACATAGGGACCCCCAAGAGATCCATAGGACCCCAAGGAGACCCATAGGACCCCCAGAAGATCCATAGGACCCTCAGGGAGGCCAATTCAACCCATAGGACCCTCAAGAGACACGTAGGGAACCCCAAGAGATCCATAGGGACCCCAAGAGACCCACAGGACCCCCAAGAGACACATAGGACCCCCAAGAGATCCATAGGGACCCCCAGGAGACCCATAGGGACCCCCAAGGAGACCCATAGGACCCCCAGAAGATCTGTAGGACCTCTCCCCCCCGCCCATGACGTTGTTTGCCCGCAGGCCAACCCCCGCAGCCGGGCCAACCCCTGTGGCCTCCGGGCTCGGTGCTGACGGCGCGGCTACGACGCCTGATCACGGCGTGCCAACGCTCCTACCAACGGGAGCAGCTGCGGGCCGAGGCGGCCGAACGCGGCGACCGCCGGCGCCGTCGCTGCGAAGCCGCCTGCAAGCTCAAGGAGATGGCCCGGAGGGAGAAACAGCAGAGGTGAGGGGAGGGGGGCTGGGGGGGGGGGCTCTGGGAGCTCATGGGGGTGAGATTTGGGGTGCTGGGAGCTCACGGGGGTGAGTTTTGGGGTGCTGGGAGCTCATGGGGGTGAGAGTTGGGGTGCTGGGAGCTCATGTAGGGGGTATTTGGGGTGCTGGGAGCTCATGGGGGTGAGTTTTGGGGTGCCAAGAGCTCATGCAGAGGAGTTTTGGGGTGCCAAGAGCTCATGGGGGTAAGTTTTGGGGTGCTGGGAGCTCATGCAGAGGAGTTTTGGGGTGCCAAGAGCTCATGCAGAGGAGTTTTGGGGTGCTGGGAGCTCATGCAGAGGAGTTTTGGGGTGCCAAGAGCTCATGCAGAGGAGTTTTGGGGTACCAGGAGCTCATGGGGGTAAGTTTTGGGGTGCTGGGAGCTCATGGGGGTGAGATTTGGGGTGCTGGGAGCCTGGGCAGGGGGGTTTTGGGGTACCAAGAGCTCATGTAGGGAGGATTTGGGGTGCTGGGAGCTCATGCAGAGGAGTTTTGGGGTGCCAGGAGCTCATGGGGGTGAGTTTTGGGGTGCCAGGAGCTCATGGGGGTGAGTTTTGGGGTGCTGGGAGCTTGTACAGAGGAGTTTTGGGGTGCCAAGAGCTCATGTAGGGAGGATTTGGGGTGCTGGGAGCTCATGGGGTGAGATTTGGGGTGCTGGGAGCTCATGCAGAGGAGTTTTGGGGTGCTGGGAGCTCATTGGGGTGAGTTTTGGGGTGCTGGGAGCCCACGCAGGGGGGGTTTTGGGGTACTGAGAGCTCGTGTAGGGAGGATTTGGGGTTCTGGGAGCTCATGGGGGTGAGTTTTGGGGTGCCAAGAGCTCATGTAGGAGGATTTGGGGTGCTGGGAGCTCATGGGGGTGAGATTTGGGGTGCTGGGAGCCTGGGCAGGGGGGTTTTGGGGTGCCAAGAGCTCATGTAGGGAGGATTTGGGGTGCTGGGAGCTCATGGGGGTGAGTTTTGGGTGCTGGGAGCTCATGGGGGTGAGATTTGGGGTGCTGGGAGCTCATGGGGGTGAGTTTTGGGGTGCTGGGAGCTCATGCAGAGGAGTTTTGGGGTGCTGGGAGCTCATTGGGGTGAGTTTTGGGGTGCTGGGAGCCCACGCAGGGGGGTTTTGGGTACTGAGAGCTCGTGTAGGGAGGATTTGGGGTGCTGGAGCTCACGTGGGTGAGTTTTGGGGTGCTGGGAGCTCATGGGGGTGAGATTTGGGGTGCTGGGAGCCTGGGCAGGGGGGTTTTGGGGTACTGAGAGCTCGTGTAGGGAGGATTTGGGGTTCTGGGAGCTCACGTGGGTGAGTTTTGGGTGCTGGGAGCTCATGGGGGTGAGATTTGGGGTGCTGGAGCCTGGGCAGGGGGGTTTTGGGGTACTGAGAGCTCGTGTAAGGAGGATTTGGGGTGCTGGGAGCTCATGGGGGTGAGTTTTGGGGTGCTGGAGCTTGTGCAGAGGAGTTTTGGGGTACCAGGAGCTCATGGGGGTGAGATTTGGGGTGCTGGGAGTGTGGGCAGGGGGGTTTTGGGGTGCTGGGAGCTCATGGGGGTGAGTTTTGGGGTGCTGGGAGATCGTGCAGAGGAGTTTTGGGGTACCACAGAGCTCATGTAGGGAGGATTTGGGGTGCTGGGAGCTCATGGGGGTGAGTTTTGGGGTGCTCGGAGCTCATGGGGGTGAGATTTGGGGTGCTGGGAGCTCATGCAGAGGAGTTTTGGGGTGCCAGGAGCTCATGGGGGTGAGATTTGGGGTGCTGGGAGCCTGGGCAGGGGGGGTTTTGGGGTACCAAGAGCTCATGTAGGGAGGATTTGGGGTGCTGGGAGCTCATGGGGGTGAGTTTTGGGGTGCTGGGAGCTCATGCAGAGGAGTTTTGGGTACCAGGAGCTCATGGGGGTAAGTTTTGGGGGGCTGGGAGCTCGTGTAGAAGCTCCATTTTAGGATTTTTGGGGTTCAGGGGCCCCGTTCCTGCCTTTTTAGAGTTCAGGAACCCCATAACTCATATTTTTGGGGTTCAGAGACCCCATAATTCATATTTTTGGGGTTCAGAGACCCCATAAATGGTGGTTTCGGGGTGCAGGAACCCTCGCCCAGGTTCTGGAGATCCAGGGGCTTCCTCTCCGCCATTTTGAGGTGCTGAACCTCCATTTTAGGATTTTTGGGGTTCAGGGGCCCCATTCTCGTTATTTTGGGGTTCAGGAACCCCATAACTCATATTTTTGGGGTTCAGAGACCCCATAATTCATATTTTTGGGGTTCAGAGACCCCATAAATGGTGGTTTCGGGGTGCAGGAACCCCTCGCCCAGGTTCTGGAGATCCAGGGGCCTCCTCTCCGCCATTTGAAGTGCCGAATCTCCATTTTAGCTTTTTTGGGGTGCAGACACCCCATAACCGTTGTTTTTTTGGGTGCAGGTGGACCCGTCGGGAACAGGCCGATTTTTACCGGGTGGCCTCCAGTTTCGGGGTGGAATTCGATCCCGACGGCGGCCGGTTCCGGTGGGGTCGGTTCCGCGCTTTGGCCCGGTTGGAGAAGAAGACGGACGAGAACCTCACCAAGTTCTTCCAACGGTTTCGTCGCCATGTGCCGGCAGGTTTGCCGCCTGCCGCCCGCCCCCGGAGACGGTACGGGGGTTGGGGGGGGACGGACACCCCGAATTTGGGGGTGGGGGTGGGTGGGGGACCCACTGATGATTGGGTGGGGGGGTCCCAAGGGATTTGAGGAGATCTCCGTGGGGTTAGGGACCTCTTCGTTGGGTTGAGGACATCTCTGTTGGGTTGGGGACCTCTTTGTTGGGTTGGCGACCTCTTTGTTGGGTTGGCGACCTCTTTGTTGGGTTGGAGACCTTTTTGTTGGGTTGGGGACCTCTCTGTTGGGTTGGGGACCTCTTTGTTGGGTTGGAGACCTCTTCGTTGGGTTGGAGACCTCTTCGTTGGGTTGGAGACCTCTTCGTTGGGTTGAGGACATCTCTGTTGGGTTGGGGACCTCTTTGTTGGGTTGGGGACCTCTTTGTTGGGTTGGAGACCTCTTTGTTGGGTTGGAGACCTCTTCGTTGGGTTGAGGACATCTCTGTTGGGTTGGGGACCTCTTCGTTGGGTTGGAGACCTCTTCGTTGGGTTGGAGACCTCTTCATTGGGTTGGGGAGGTCTCTGTTGTGTTGGGGACATCTCCATTGGGATGAAGACATATCCATGGGGTTGGGGACCTCTTCGTTGGGTTGGAGAACTCTTCGTTGGATTGAGGACATGTCTGTTGGGTTGGGGACCTCTCCGTTGGGTTGGGGACCGCTCCATTGGGTTGGGGACCTCTGCGTTGGGTTGAGGATCTCTCCGTTGGGTTGGGGTACTCTTCTTTGAGTTGGGGACCTCTTTGTTGGGTTGAGGACATCTCCATGGGGTTGTTAGACTCTATGGGGTTGGCATCACCCTGGGTTGACGAAGTCGGGGGTCAAGTTGACCAACCCAACGATGGTATTGACCAACCCAATGGTGTTGAGCAACCCAACGATGGTGTTGGCCAAGCCAAAGGTCAAGTTGACCAACCCAAAGGTCCAGTTGACCAACCCAATGGTGTAACCACCCCAAAGGTCCAGATGACCAACCCAACCATGGTGTTGACCAACCCAAATGTCAAGTTGACCAACCCCAAGGCCCAGTTGACCAACCCCAAGGCCCGGTTGACCAACCCAAAGGTCTGGTTGACCAACCCAAAGGTCCGGTTGACCAACCCAACGGTGTTAACCTCCCCAAAGGTTCAGTTGACCAACCCCAAGGCCCGGTTGACCAACCCCAAGGTCCGGTTGACCAACCCAACGGTGTTAACCACCCCAAAGGTCCAGTTGACCAACCCAACGATGGTGTTGACCAACCCCAAGGCCCGGTTGACCAACCCAAAGTCCCGATTGACCACCCCAAAGGTCCAGTTGACCAACCCAATGATGGTATTGACCAACCCCAAGGCCCGGTTGACCAACCCCAAGGCCCGGTTGACCAACCCAAAGGCCCGGTTGACCAACCCAACGCTGTTGACCCCCCCCAAAGCTCCACTTCCCGCCCCCCACCGCTGACTCCGCCCTCCCCTCCCTCACCGTCTCTCTCCCCCGTTCTCTCCAGAGCCCCCCGACCCTTCCATCCCCGTCTCGCCCGTCTCGGCCGGCCGAGCCTCTCGCGGCCTTCGCCGTTTGTCCCTCCTGCGGCTCCTACGGGAGCAGGTCCTGCGGCACCCGCTGCTCCCCGCCCGCCTGGCGCTGTGTCCCCCGCCGGGCCCCGACCTCCCGCCGTGGTGGCAACGAGGTCACCACGATGGCGAACTTCTCCGAGGAGCGGCCCGGCACGGTTTGGCTCACCCCGAAACGGCCATTTTGGGCGATCCCGAGTTTTCTTTCGCCGCGGCGAGGTGGAGGTATCTCCGGGCTCAAGCGGACGTCGGGGGGACGCCGCCACCGCCCATGACGCCGCCGACGGCACCTCAAAACCTTCTGGGCCAAGCGGTGGCTTTGGCGCCGCCCACCGAGGACGAGGATTCGGAGTTGGAGAAGTTGTCGGCGTCCGGTTCCGAGTCGTCGTCTTGCGAAGAGGACAGCGAGGAGGACAGGGGTGAGGGATGGAACACCCCCAAAAGCCTCGGGGGGATCCCCAAAAAGGCTGCTGGGACCCCAAAATCCTGGGGGGGGAACCCCCAAAAATATTTGTAGGATCTTCTCGTTCTGGTGGGATCTTCGTAATCCTTGTAGGACCTTCTCAATCGTTGTAGGACCTTCTCAATCCTTGTAGGAAGCTTTTTTTTGGTGGAAGCCCTCAAAAATTTTGGGGGAACCCCTAAAAATCCTGGTGGAACGCCCCAAAAATCCTGGGGGGACCCCAAAATCCCTGTGGGAACCCCCAAAAATCCTTGTAGGACCTTCTAGTTCTGGTGGGATCTCTATAATCCTTGTAGGACCTTCTCAATCCTGGAAGGTTCTTTTTGGTGGAAGCCCTCAAAAATCCTGGGGGAACCCCTAAAAATCCTGGTGGAACACCCCAAAAATCCTGGGGGGAGCCCAAAATCCTGGGGGACCCCAAAATCCCGGTGAGAACCCCCAAAAATCCTTTTAGGACCTTCTAGTTCTGGTGGGATCTCTATAATCCTTGTAGGACCTTCTCAATCCTTGAAAGAAGCTTATTTTTGGTAGAAGCCCTCAAAAATCCCGGGGAGAACCCCTAAAAATGGTGAGGGGACCCAAAAACCCTGAGGGGAGCCCCAAAAAATCCCGGGGGGACTCCAAAAACGTTCCTGAGACCCTAAAATCCTGGTGGGAACCCCCAAAAATCCTTGTAGGCGCTTCTAGTTCAGGTGAGAGCTTTGTATTCCTTCTAGGACCTTCTCAAGCCTTGAAGGAGTGTTCTTTTCCGGGTGAAACCCCCCAAAAATTCTGGGGAGACCCCCCAAAATTCTGGTGGGACCCCAAAATCCTGGGAGGACCCCAAAATCCTGGTGGGAACCCCCAAAAATCCTTGGAGGACCTTCTAGTTTTGGTGGGACCTTCATCATCCTTCTAGGACCTTCTCAAGCCTCGAAGGAGGCTTCTTTTTTTGGCAGAACCCCCCCAAAAATCCTGGGGGGGACCCCCAAAATGCCTGATGGGACCCCAAAATCCTTGTAGGACCCCCCCCCCAATCTTGGTGGGACCCCAAAATCCTTGGAGGACCCCAACCCAAAATTTTGGTGGGACCCCACAAACCCTCGTAGGAACCTTCCAAAATTCCAGTGGAACCCCCCCCAAATCCCCTTGGGGATCCCCAATCCTTGGAGGATCCCCCCAAAATCTTAGCGGGGACCCCAAAATCCTGATGGGACCCCCCTTAAATCCCCGTGGGGGACCCCAAAAATCTGGGTGGGGACCCCCCCCCAAAATCTTGGTGACACCCCAAAAAACCCTTGTAGGCCCCCCTCGATTTTTGGGCCCGTTCCTCCTCCTTTTGGGCCCCCCCAAATCCTTCTCAGACCCCCCCATTTTTTGGGGGGGGACCCCAAAACCCCCCTAAAATGCCCCCCCCCCCCGGCCTCTTAAAGGTGCGGAGCCGTCGTGCGGCGCCGAGGAGGAGGAAGAAGAGGACGAAGAGGAAGAGGAGGACGAAGAGGAAGAGGAAGAGGAGGAGGAAGAAGAGTCCCCCCCAATTTCCGCGAGGGGGGGGTCCCCAAGACCGCCCCCCCCCCCGGGGCCCCCCCTCACGGGGCCCCCCCCGGCCCCCCGAAACCTCCACGAGTGGCCCAAGGTGAGCCCCAACCCTTGGAGAAGGCGGGGGGGGGGGGGGGGGGACACACACAACAACCCCTTAGACCCCCCCAAAATTTTTGGGGGGACCCCCCAAACCCCCCCCCAAAATTTAGCAGGGGGGTCCCCTCGAGTTTTTTTGCCCCCCCCCCCGCAAAAATTTTTTTTTTTTTACCCCAAAAAAAAAAAATAATTTTAGGACCGAGCCCTGATCCGCCGGCTGGACCTGGTGTGCCGCGCGGTGCTGTCGGGCGAGTGGCCCTCGGAAGATTTTGGGGGGGCCCCGGGGGGGTACCCCGAAAATTCCCCCCCCGTGGGGCCCCCCCCACCTCCACCGCCCCCCCCCGTCGCCGCCGACCCCCCCCCTTACACCCGTTTACCCGCCACGAGGAGAAAGAATTCACGGTGCAAATCAAAGACGTGAGTATTAATTTTTTGGGGGGGGGGGGGGGGGAGGGTTTGGGGGTCCCCCTAAAATTTTGGGGGGACTTTGAGGATTTTGGGGGGTTCTTAGGATTGAGGGGACCCCCCCCGGCTTTAATTTTTGGGGTTTGTCCCCCCCCTAAAACGCAGGAGGAGGGGTTGAAATTGACTTTCCAAAAACACCGTTTGGTGCCCAACGGGGCGATTCGGGAGGCGCCTCAGAAGAAAAACAGTAAAAAATTAGTGGAGGTGAGTCCTAATTTTTCAGCGTTTCGCCTTAAAATTTTGGGGGTGTCGCACCCCAAAATTTGGGGTCTCCAAAAAATTGGAGCGTTTTTCTTTTTGTAGCTGGAATTACGGTGCCTGGAAGGGCTCCGCGATCCGGGGGGGACCCCGAAAACCGTCTCCCCCCCCTCAAAGCGGCCGCGATTTCGCCGTCGACCCCCGATTTTTACCGGTGAGTCGCCCCCCCCAAAAAACACCTTTTTTACCTCAAAAACCCGCTTTTTCACCCCAAAAAATAACCCGCCCGCACCCCAAAACCCCCCTCAGCGCTTTAAAATTTCCAGCGCCCCAAAAAACCCCCCTGACACCCCGTTTTTTTACACCCCCCCCCCCCCAGTTCGTGGAGCCGCGGCGGGAGCAGCACAAGTGGCACCGGAAGAAGGTAAAAAAATGGGGGGCGGGAGGGGGGGGGGGACCCCAAAACCCCCCCTGGGGCACCCCAAAATTTGGGGGGGGGGGGTTTAGGGACCCCCCAAAAGTCTGGGGGGGCCCCTGAGCTCCCCCCTGAGGGGTTTGGGGGGGTCCCGGGGGTCCCCCCCCCTGTAAAATTCAGGGGTTTTTTTAGGCCTCGTTTGGGGTTTTTCACCATTTTGAGGCCCCTCCCGCCATTTTGGGGCCTATTTCCCGCCATTTTGGGGACCCCCCCGCCATTTTGAGGGCCCCCCCCCGGCCATTTTGTGACCCATCTCCCTCCATTTTGGGGTTTTCCACCATTTTGTGGCCCATTTCCTGCCATTTCGGGGTCCCCCTCCTCCATTTTGTGGGCCCCCCCCCGCCATTTTGTGACCCATTTCCCGCCATTTTGTGACCCATCTCCCACCATTTTGTGCCCCCCCCTGCCATTTTGGGTCCTTGTCCACCATTTTGGGGTCTCCCCTCCACCATTTTAAGTCCCTCCTCCGCCATTTTGTGTCCCCCTCCGCCATTTTGGGGGCTCCTCCGCCATTTTGATCCCCCTTCCACCATTTTGAATCCCCCCTCCGCCATTTTGAATCCCCCCTCCGCCATTTTGAATCCCCCTTCCACCATTTTGAATCCCCCCTCCGCCATTTTGAATCCCCCCTCCGCCATTTTGATCCCCCTTCCACCATTTTGAATCCCCCCTCCGCCATTTTGAATCCCCCCTCCACCATTTTGAATCCCCCCTCCACCATTTTGATCCCCCCTCCGCCATTTTGAATCCCCTTCCACCATTTTGAGCCCCCTCCACCATTTTGAATCCCCCCTCCATTTTAAGCCCCCTCCGCCATTTTGAATCCCCCCTCCGCCATTTTGAATCCCCCTCCGCCATTTTGAATCCCCCCTCCACCATTTTGAATCCCCCCTCCGCCATTTTGAATCCCCCTCCGCCATTTTGATCCCCCTTCCACCATTTTGATCCCCCTTCCGCCATTTTGAATCCCCCCTCCGCCATTTTGAATCCCCCTCCGCCATTTTGATCCCCCTCCGCCATTTTGAATCCCCCTTCCACCATTTTGAATCCCCCCTCCGCCATTTTGATCCCCCTTCCGCCATTTTGAATCCCCTTCCACCATTTGAATCCCCCTTCTACCATTTTGAGCCCCCTCCACCATTTTGAATCCCCCCTCCGCCATTTTGAATCCCCCTCCGCCATTTTGAGCTCCCTCCGCCATTTTGAATCCCCCCTCCGCCATTTTGAATCCCCCTTCCACCATTTTGAATCCCCCCTCCACCATTTTGATCCCCCTTCCACCATTTTGAGCCCCCCTCCACCATTTTGAATCCCCCCTCCACCATTTTGAATCTCCCCTCCGCCATTTTGAATCCCCCCTCCGCCATTTTGATCCCCCTTCCACCATTTTGATCCCCCCTCCACCATTTTGAATCCCCCCTCCACCATTTTGAATCCCCCCTCCGCCATTTTGAATCCCCCCTCCGCCATTTTGATCCCCCTTCCACCATTTTGATCCCCCTCCACCATTTTGAATCCCCCCCTCCACCATTTTGATCCCCCCTCCACCATTTTGAATCCCCCCTCCACCATTTTGATCCCCCTTCCACCATTTTGATCCCCCCTCCACCATTTTGAATCCCCCTTCCACCATTTTGAATCCCTTCCACCATTTTGAATCCCCCTTCTACCATTTTGAGCTCCCTCCGCCATTTTGAATCCCCCCTCCGCCATTTTGAATCCCCCTCCGCCATTTTGAATCCCCCCTCCGCCATTTTGAATCCCCCTTCCACCATTTTGAATCCCCCCTCCGCCATTTTGATCCCCCTTCCGCCATTTTGAATCCCCTTCCACCATTTTGAATCCCCCTTCTACCATTTTGAGCCCCCTCCACCATTTTGAATCCCCCCTCCGCCATTTTGAATCCCCCCTCCGCCATTTTGAGCTCCCTCCGCCATTTTGAATCCCTCTCCGCCATTTTGAATCCCCCCTCCGCCATTTTGAGCTCCCTCCGCCATTTTGAATCCCCCCTCCGCCATTTTGAATCCCCTTCCACCATTTTGAATCCCCCCTCCACCATTTTGATCCCCCTTCCACCATTTTGAGCCCCCCTCCACCATTTTGAATCCCCCCTCCACCATTTTGAATCTCCCCTCCGCCATTTTGAATCCCCCCTCCGCCATTTTGATCCCCCTTCCACCATTTTGATCCCCCCTCCACCATTTTGAATCCCCCCTCCACCATTTTGAATCCCCTTCCACCATTTTGAATCCCCCTTCTACCATTTTGAGCTCCCTCCGCCATTTTGAATCCCCCCTCCGCCATTTTGAATCCCCCCTCCGCCATTTTGAATCCCCCCTCCGCCATTTTGAATCCCCCCTCCATTTTAAGCCCCCTCCGCCATTTTGATCCCCCCTCCGCCATTTTGAGCCCCCCTCCGCCATTTTAACCCCTCCACCACCATTTTGAGCCCCTCCCCCTTTATTTTGGTGTGTGTTTGTGTCCCCCTCCCCCCTCCCCTCCCCCCATTTTGTGGCCAATCCCCACTCACCCCCTTTTTTCCCCCCTCCCCCTCCCCCCCCCCAGCCCTTCCTCCCCTCCCCCCCCGCAGGGTTGGACCTGGCCAAGATGGTGGCGCTGATGGGGGGGGGGGGAGGAGGAGGAGGGGCGGGCCGGGGGGGGGAGGGGCGGCCCTTTTCCCGCCCCCCCCTCCCCCATTCCGCCCCCCCCTCCCCCCCCCGGAAGAGGAAGAGGAAGAAGAGGAAGAGGAAGAGGAGGGGGCGCCCTTCCCCCTCCTGGCCGACCCCATGCTCCCCCCCACCTCCGATTCCGACTGATTTTTGGGGGGGGGGGAGGGGGCGCCCCTCCCCCCCTCACGGACCCCTCCCCCACCCCCCCCCCGATATTTATATAAATATGTAAAATGTCTTGTGTCATAAAACGCGAAAAAAAAAAATTTAAGGAAAAAAAAAAAAAAAAAGGAAAAAAAAAAAAAAAACAACACGACAAAAAAGGAGGAAAAAAAAAAAAAACCCAAAAAAAACCCCAAAAAAACAACAAAAAAGACCCAAAAAAAAAAAAAAAAACCCAAAAAAAGGTGGGTGGGGGAAGGGGGGTGGGGGAGGGGCGGAGGGGGGAGGGAGGGGGGGAGGGGCGGCGTGGGGGAGGGGCGGGGGGTGGGGGCGGGGTTTGTTTTTTAATAAAAAAGGCGGCGAAAACGGCACAAAGTGGTGGTTTGGTTTTGATTGGGGGGGGAGGGGAGGGGGCGGGGCCCCGCGTTAATTAACACGGTCATTAACTGCCGTTAATTGACCCTCAGTAACCCACCACCCGTCATTAACCCCCATTAATTAACCCCCATTAATTATCCCCATTAATTAACCCCCATTAATTAACCCCCATTAATTAACCCCCATTAATTATCCCCATTAATTAACCCCCATTAATTAACCCCCATTAATTAACCCCCATTAATTATCTCCCATTAATTAACCCCCATTAATTATCCCCATTAATTAACCCCCATTAATTAACCCCCATTAATTATCCCCATTAATTAACCCCCATTAATTAACCCCCATTAATTAACCCCCATTAATTATCCCCATTAATTATCCCCCATTAATTAACCCATTAATTATCCCCATTAATTATCCCATTAATTAACCCCCATTAATTAACCCCATTAATTAACCCCCATTAATTATCCCCATTAACTCCCATTAATTAACTGCCATTAATTAACCCCATTATCTCCCATTAATTATCCCCATTAATTAACCCCCATTAATTAACCCCCATTGATTAACTCCCATTAATTATCCCCATTAACTTCCATTAATTATCCCCATTAATTAACCCCATTAGCTCCCATTAATTATCCCCATTAACTTCCATTAATTAATCCCCATTATCTCCCATTAATTAACTTCCATTAATTAACCCCCATTAATTAACCCCCATTGATTATCTCCCATTAATTAACTTCTATTAACCCCATTAATTAATCCCCATTATCTCCCATTAATTATCCCCATTAACTTCCATTAATTAACCCCCATTAATTAATCCCCATTAATTAACCCCATTAACTCCCATTAATTAAATCACATTAATCAACCCCCATTGATTATCCCCCATTAATTATCTCCATTAATTAACCCCCAGCAATTATCTCACAATAATTATCCCCATTAATTAACCCCCGTTAATTAACCGCCATTAATTAACCCCCAGCAATTATCCCCCATTAATTAATCCGCATTAATTAACCCCATCATCTCCCATTAATTAACCCCCATTAATTAACCCCCATTGATTATCTCCCATTAACTTCTATTAATTAACCCCATTAATTAATCCCCATTATCTCCCATTAATTATCCCCATTAACTGCCATTAATTAATCCCATTAATTAATCCCCATTATCTCCCATTAATCATCCCCATTAATTAACCCCCATTAATTATCCCCATTAACTTCTATTAATTAACCCCCATTAACCCCCATCGATTACGTCCCATTAATTATCCCCATTAATTAACTCCCATTAATTAACCCCATTAATTATCCACCATTATTTAACCCCCATTAATCAACCCCAGCAATTATCCCCCA
>NW_027436540.1:0-30006 GCF_031877795.1 Strix aluco
TTTTCCTCCTCTCTCCGCCTAATCTGTCCTCTTCCTCTATCTTCCTCCTCTCTCTTCCTCATCTCTCTTCCTCCTCTCTCTTCCTCCTCCTTTTCCTCCTCTCCCTTCCTCCTCTCCCCTTTTCCTCTCTCTTCATTCTCTCTCCTCTTCCTCTGTCTTCCACCTCTCTCTCCTCCTCTCTCTTCCTCTTCTCTTTTCCTCATCGCTCCTCTTCCTCTCTCTTCCTCCTCTCTCTTCCCTCCTCTCGCTTCCTCCTTTCTACCTACTCTCTCTTCCTCCTCTCTCTTCCTCTTCTCTCTTCCTCTTCTCTTTTCCTCCTCTCTCCTCTTCCTCTCTCTTCCACCTCTCTCTTCCTCCTCTCGCTTCCTCCTCTCTACCCCTCCTCTCTCTTCTCCCTCTCTCTTCCTCCTCTCTCTTCCCCTTCTCTTTTCCTCCTCTCTCTTCCTCCTCACTTTTCCTCCTCTCTCCCTTTCCTCTCTTCCTCCTCTCTTTTTCTCCTCTCTCTTCCTCCTCTGTCTTCCTCCTCTCTCTGTCTTCCTCCTCTCTCCTCTTCCTCTCTCTTCCTCCTCTCTCTTCCTCCTCTCTCTTTCTACTCTCTCTTTCTCCTCTCTCTTTCTCATCTCTCTTCCTCCTCTCTCTTCCTCCTCTCTCTTCGTTTTCTCTTTTCCTCCTCTCTCCTCTTCCTCTCCCTTCCACATCTCTCTTCCTCTTCTCTCTTCCTCCTCTCTCTTCGTTTCTCTTTTCGTCCTCTCTCCTCTTCCTCTCCCTTCCAATTCTCTCTTCCTCCTCTCTCTTACTCCTCTCTCTTCTCCTCCTCTCTCTTTCTCCTCTCTCTTTTTCCTCTCTCTTCCTCCTCTCTCTTCCTCCTCTGTCTTCCTTCTCTCTCCTCTTCCTCTGACTTCCTCCTCTCTTTTCCTCCTCTCTCTTCCTCCTCACTTTTCCTCCACTCTCCTTTTCCTCTCTTCCTCCTCTCTCTTCCTCCTCTCGCTTCCTCCTCTCTCTTCCTCCTCTCTCTTCCTCCTCTCTCTTCCTCCTCTCTTTTTCCTCTCTCTTCCTCCACACTCTACCTCCTCTGTCTTCCTTCTCTCTCCTCTTCCTCTGTCTTCCAACTCTCTCTCCTTCTCTCTCTTCCTTCTCTCTCATTTTCCTTTCTCTTCCTCCTCTCTCTTCCTCCTCTGTCTTCCTCCTCTCTCCTCTTCCTCTCTCTTCCTCCTCTCTCTTCCTCCTCTCTCTTTCTCCTCTCTCTTCCTCCTCTCTCTTCCTCCTCTCTCTTCCTCCTCTGTCTTCCTCCTCTCTCCTCTTCCTCTCTCTTCCTCCTCTCTCTTCCTCCTCTCTCTTTCTTCTCTCTCTTCCTTATCTCTTTTCTTCTCTCTCCTCTTCCTCTCCCTTCCACATCTCTCTTCCTCCTCTCTCTTCCTCCTCACTTTTCCTCCTCTCTCCTTTTTCTCTCTTCCTCCTCTCTCTTCCTCCTCTCTCTTCCTCCTCTCTCTTCCTCCTCTCTCTTCCTCCTCTCTCTTCCTCCTCTCCCTTCCTCCTCTCTCTTCCTCCTCTCTCTTTCTCCTCTCTCTTCTCCACTCTCTACCTCCTCCGTCTTCCTTCTCTCTCCTCTTCCTCTGTCTTCCTCCTCTGTCTTCCTCTTCTCTTTTCCTCCTCTCTCCTCTTCCTCTCTCTTCCTCCTCTCTCTTCCTCCTCTCTTCCTCCTCTCGCTTCCTCCTCTCTACCCCTCCTCTCTCTTCCCCTCTCTCTTTCTCCTCTCTCTTCCCCTTCTCTTTTCCTCCTCTCTCTTCTTCCTCACTTTTCCTCCTCTCTCCTTTTCCTCTCTTCCTCCTCTCTCTTCCTCCTCTCTCTTCCTCCTCTCTCTTTCTCCTCTCTCTTCCTCCTCTCTCTTCCTCATCTCTCTTCCTCCTCTCTCTTCTCCTCTCTTTTTTTCTTTCCTTCCTTCTCTTCCTCCTCTCCCCCTTTTCCTCTATCTTCCTTCTCTCTCCACTTCCTCTGTCTTCCACCTCTCTCTTCCTCCTCTCTCTTTCTCCTCTCTCTTCCTCCTCTCTCTTCCTCCTCTCTCTTTTTTCTACTCTCTTCCTCCACACTCTACCTCCTCTGTCTTCCTTCTCTCTCCTCTTTCTCTGTCTTCCAACTCTCTCTCCTTCTCTTTCTTCCTTCTCTCTCATTTTCCTTTCTCTTCATCCTCTCTCTTCCTCCTCTGTCTTCCTCCTGTCTCCTCTTCCTCCTCTCTCTTCTCCTCTCTCTTCCTCCTCTCTCTTCCTCCTCTCTCTTCCTCCTCTCTCTTCCTCCTCTCTCTTCCTCCTCTGTCTTCCTCCTCTCTCCTCTTCCTCTCTCTTCCTCCTCTCTCTTCCTCCTCTCTCTTTCTCCTCTCTCCTCTTCCTCTCTCTTCCTCCTCTCTCTTCCTCCTCTCGCTTCCTCCTCTCTACCCCTCCTCTCTCTTCCCCCTCTCTCTTTCTCCTCTCTCTTCCCTTCTCTTTTCCTCCTCTCTCTTCCTCCTCACTTTTCCTCCTCTCTCCTTTTCATCTCTTCCTCCTCTCTCTTCCTCCTCTCTCTTCATCCTCTCTCTTCCTCCTCTCTCTTCCTCATCTCTCTTCCTCTCTCTTCTCCTCTCGTTTCCTCCTCTCTCTTCCTCCTCTCCCCTTTTCCTATATTTTCCTTCTCTCTCCACTTCCTCTGTCTTCCAACTCTCTCTTCCAACTCTCTCTTCCTCCTCTCTCTTCCTCCTCTCTCTTCCTCCTCTCTCTTCCTACACACTCTACCTCCTCTGTCTTCCTTCTCTCTCCTCTTCCTCTGTCTTCCAACTCTCTCTCCTTCTCTCCCTTCTCTCTCTTCCTCCTCTCTTTTCCTCCTCCTCTTCCTCCTCTCCCCTTTTCCTCTCTCTTCTTCCTCTCTCTTTTTCCTCTCTCTTCTTCCACTCTCTACCTCCTCTGTCTTCCTTCTCTCTCCTCTTCCTCTGTCTTCCACCTCTCTCTTCCTCCACTCTCTTCCTCCTCTCTCTTCCTCCTCTCTCTTCCTCCTCTCTCTTCGTTTTCTCTTTTCCTCCTCTCTCCTCTTCCTCTCCCTTCCACATCTCTCTTCCTCCTCTCTCTTCCTCCTCTCTCTTCGTTTTCTCTTTTCCTCCTCTCTCCTCTTCCTCTCCCTTCCACATCTCTCTTCCTCCTCTCTCTTCTCTCCTCTTCCTCTCCCTTCCACATCTCTCTTCCTCCTCTCTCTTCCTCCTCTCTCTTCGTTTTCTCTTTTCCTCCTCTCTCCTCTTCCTCTCCCTTCCACATCTCTCTTCCTCCCTCTCTTCCTCCTCACTTTTCCTCCTCTCTCCTTTTCCTCTCTTCCTCCTCTCTCTTCCTCCTCTCTCTCCTCCTCTCTTCCTCCTCTCTCTTTTTCCTCTCTCTTCTCCACACTCTACCTCCTCTGTCTTCCTTCTCTCTCCTCGTCCTCTGTCTTCCAACTCTCTCTCTTTTCTCTTCCCTTCTCTCTCATTTTCCTTTCTCTTCCTCCTCTCTCTTCCTCCTCTGTCTTCCTCCTCTCTCCTCTCTCTCTCTTCCTCCTCTCTCTTCCTCCTCTCTCTTTCTCCTCTCTCTTCCTTATCTCTTTTCCTTCTCTCTTCCTCTTCCTCTCCTTCCACATCTCTCTCCTCCTCTCTGTTCATCCTCACTTTCCTCCTCTCTCCTTTTCCTCTCTTCCTCCTCTCTCTTCCTCCTCTCTCTTCCTCCTCTCCCTTCCTCCACTCTCTTCTCCTCCTCTCTCCTCCTCTCCTCTCCCTTCCTCTCTCTTCCTCCTCTCTCTTTCTCTTCTCTCTTCCTCCACTCTCTACCTCCTCCGTCTTCCTTCTCTCTCCTCTTCCTCTCTCTTCCTCCTCTCTCTTCCTCCTCTCGCTTTCTCCTCTCTACCCCTCCTCTCTCTTCCTCCTCTCTCTACCTCATCTCTCTTCCTCCTCTCTCTTCTCCTCTCTTTTCCTCCTCTCTCTTCCTCCTCTCCCCTTTTCCTCTATCTTCCTTCTCTCTCCACTTCCTCTGTCTTCCACCTCTCTCTTCCTCCTCTCTCTTCTCCTCTCTCTTTCTCCTCTCTCTTCCTCTCTCTTCCTCCTCTCTCTTCCTCTCTGTCTTCCTCATCTCTCCTCTCCTCTCTCTTCCTCCTCTCTCTTCCTCCTCTCTCTTCTCCTCTCTCCTCTTCCTCTCTCTTCCTCCTCTCTCTTCCTCCTCTCGCTTCCTCCTCTCTACCCCTCCTCTCTCTTCCCCCTCTCTCTTCTCCTCTCTCTTCCACTTCTCTTTTCCCTCCTCTCTTCTCCTAACTTTTCCTCCACTCTCCTTTCCTCTCTTCCTCCTCTCTCTTCCTCCTCTCTCTTCCTCCTCTCTCTTCCTCCTCTCTCTTCCTCATCTCTCTTCCTCCTCTCTCTTCTAATCTCTTTTCCTCCTCTCTCTTCCTCCTCTCCCCTTTTCTCTATCTTCCTTCTCTCTCCACTTCCTCTGTCTTCCACCTCTCTCTTCCTCCTCTCTCTTTCTCCTCTCTCTTCCTCCCTCTCTCCTCTTCCTCTCTCTTCCTCCTCTCTCTTCCTCCTCTCGCTTCCTCCTCTCTACCCCTCCTCTCTCTTCCCCTCTCTCTTTCTCCTCTCTCTTCCCCTTCTCTTTTCCTCCTTTCTCTTCCTCCTCACATTTCCTCCTCTCCTCCTTTCCTCTCTTTCCTCCTCTCTCTTCCTCCTCTCTCTTCCTCCTCTCTCTTCCTCCTCTCTCTTCCTCATCTCTCTTCCTCTCTTTTCTCCTCTTTTCCTCCTCTCTCTTCCGCCTCTCCCCTTTTCCTCTTTTTCCTTCTCTCTCCTTTTCCTCTGTCTTCCTCCTCTCTCTTCCTCCTCTCTCTTCCTCCTCTCTTTCCCTCCTCTCTCCCATTCCTCTCTCTTCCTCCTCGCTCCTCCTCCTCTCGTCCTCTTCCTCTCTCTTCCTCACCCCTCCCTCCTCTCTCTTCCTCCTCTCTCTTCCTCCTTTCCTCCTACTCTCTCTCTTCCTCTCTCTCTTTCTCACTCCTCTTCCTCCTCTCTCTTCGTCTTCTCTCCTCTTCCTCTCTCTCTTCCTCCTCTCTCTTCATCCTCTCTTTTACTCCTGTCTCTTCCACATCTCTATTCCTCCTCTCTCCTTTTCCTCTCTCTTCCTCCTCTGCCTTCTTCCTCTCTCTTCTCCTCTCTTTACCTCCACCTCTTCCTCCTCTCTTCTTTTCCTCACTCTTCCTCCTCTTTCTCTTTCCTCTCTCATCCTCCTCTCTCTTCCTACACTCTCCTCTTTGTCTCTCTTCCTCCTCTCTTCTTCCTTCGTCTCTCCTTCCTCCTCTCTCCTCTTCCTCTCCCTTCCTCCTCTCTTCTTCCTCTCTCTCTTCCTCCTCTCTTCCTCTTCTCTCTCTTTCTCCTCTCTCTTTCTCCTCTCTTTCCCTCCTCTCTTTCATCCTCTCTCTCTCTTCCTTCTCTCTCTTCCTCCTCTCTCTTCATCCTCTCTCTTCCTCCTCTCTCTTCCTCTCTCTCCTTTTCCTCTCTCTTCTCCTCTCTCCTTTTCCTCTCTCTTCCTCCTCTCTCTTCCTCCTCTCTCTCTTACTCCTCTCTCTTCCTCCTCTCTCCCTCCTCTCTCCCATTCTTCTCTCTTCCTCCTCACTCCTCCTCCTCTCTCTTCCTCCACTCTCTTCCTCCTCTCTCCTCTTCCACTCTCTTCCTCCTCTCTCTTCCTCCTCTCTCTCTTTCTCTCTCTTTCCTCCTCTCTCTTCCTCCTCTCTCTTCCTCCTCTCTTTTCCTCCACCTCTTCCTTCTCTCTCCTTTTCCTCTCTCTTTCTCCTCTCTCCTTTTCCTCTCTGTTTCTACTCTCTCCTCTTCCTCTCTTTTCCGCCTCTCTCCTCTTCCTCTCTCTTCCTCCTACTTCCTCTTCCTCTCTCTTCCTCCTCTCTCCTCCTCCTCTCTCTTCTTCCTCTCTCTTCCTCCTCTCTTTCCTCCACCTCTTCCTCCTCTCTCCTTTCCTCTCTCTTCTCCTCTCTCATTTCCTCTCTTTTCCTCCTCTGTCTCACCTCTCTCCTCTTCCTCTCTCTTCCACCGCTCTCTTCCTCCTCTCTCTTCTTCTCTCTTTATCTCCTCTCTCCTCCTCCTCTCACTTTCCTGCTCTCTCTTCCTCCTCTCTCTTTCTCCTCTCTCTTCCTCCCCTCTCCTTCCTCTCTCTTCTACTCTCTCTTTCTCCTCTATTCCTCCTCTTCTTTTCTCCACTTCATCCACCTCTCTCTTTTTCCTCTCCTCTCCTCCTGTCTCTTCCTACTCTCTCCTCTTCCTCTCTCTTCCACCTCTCTTCCTCCTCTCTCTTCCTCCTCTCTCCTCTTCCTCTCTCTTTCTCCTCTCTCTTCTCCTCTCTTTCCCTCATTTCTCCCATTCCTCTTTCTTCCTTCTCTCTCTTCCTCCACTCTCTTCCTCCCTCTCTTCTCTCCTCTTCTTTCCTCTCTCTTCCTCCTCTCATCCTTTTCCTCTCTCTTCCTCCTCTCTCTTCCTCCTCTATTTTCCTCCGCCTCTTCCTTGTCTCTCCTTTTTCCTCTCTCTTCCTCCTCTCTGTTACTACTCTCGTCCTCTTCTTCTCTCTTCCTCCTCTCTCCTCCTCCTCTCTCCTCTTCCTCTCTCTTCCTCCTCTCTCTCCTCCTCTCTCTTCCTCCTCTCTACTCCTCCTCTCTCCTCTTTCTCTCTCTTCCTCCTTCTTTTCCTCCCCTCATCCTCCTCTCTCGTTTTCTCTCTATTCCTCGTCTCTCATTTTCCTCTCTTCCCTCCTCTCTATTCCTCCTCTCTCTCTTCCTCTCTCTTTCTCCTCTCTCTTTCTCCTCTCTTTTCTCCGCTCTATTTTTCTCTCTCTTCCTCCTCTCTCTTCATCCTCTCTTTTCCTCCTCTCTTCCTCCTCTCTCCTCTTCCTCTCTCTTCCCCTCTCTCTTCCTCTTCTCTCTTCCTCCTCGCTCCTTTTCCTCTCTCTTCCTCCTCTCTCCTTTTCCTCTCTCTTTCTCCTCTCTCTTCCTCCTCTCTCTTCCTCCTCTCTTCCTCCTCTCTCTTCCTCCTCTCTCTTGTCCCCTCTCCTCTTCATCACTCTTCGTCCTCTCCCTTCCTCCTTTCTCCCTCTTCCTCCTCTCCTCCTCTCCCTTCCTCCTCTCTCTTCCTCCTCTCTCTCTCCTCTCTCCTCCTACTCTCTCTCTTCCTCATCTCTCTTCCTCCTCTCTTTTCCTCCTCTCTCTTCCTACTCTATTTTCCTCCTCTCTCTCCTTCCTCTCTATTCGTCCTCTCTCTTCCTCCTCTCTCTTCCTCCTCTCTCTTCCTCCTCTCTCCTCCTCCCTCTCTCTACCTCCTCTCTCTTCCTCCTCTCTTTTCCTCCTCTCTTTTCCTCCTCTCTCTTCCTCCTCTCCCTTTCTCCTCTCTCCGACTCCTCTGTCCTCTTCCTGTCCTTCGTCCTCTCTCTTCCTCCTCTCTCTTCCTCCTCTCTCTTCCTCCTGTCTCCTCCTCTTCTTTCTTCCTCCTCTCTATTCCCCTCTCTTTTCCTCCTGTCTCCGCCTCCTCTCTCCTCTTCCTCTCTCTTCCTCCTCTCTCTTCCTCTCTCTCTTCCTTCTCTCTCTTCCTCTCTCTCTCCCTCCTCTCTCCTCTTCCTCTCTCTTCCTCCTCTCTCCTCATCCTCTCTCTTCCTCCTCTCTCTTCCTCCTCTCTTTTCCTCCTGTCTCCGCCTACTCTGTCCTCTCCTATCTCCTCCTCCTCTCTTCCTCCACTCTCTTCCTCCTTCTATTCCTATTCTCTCCTTTTCCTCTCTCTTCCTCTCTCTCCTTTTCCTCTCTCTTCGTCCTCTCTCTTCCTACTCTCTCCTCTTCATCACTCTTCATCCTGTCTCTTCCTCCTTTCTCCTTCCCCTCTTCCTCCTCTCCCTTCCTCCTCTCTGTTCTCCTCTCTCTTCCTCATCTCTCTTCCTCCTCTCTCTTCCTCCTCTCTCCTCCTCCTCTCTTTTCCTCCTCTCTCTTCCTCCTCTCTATTCCTCCTCTCTCATTTCCTCTCTCTTCCTCCTCTCTCTTCCTCACCTCTCATCCTCCTCTCTCTTCCTCCTCTCTTTTCCTCCTCTCTATTTTCCTCTCTTCCTCCTATCTCTTCCTCCTCTCTCTTCCTCCACTCTCTTCCTCCTCTCTTCCTCCTATCTCCTCTTCCTCTCTCTTCCTCCTCTCTCTTCCTTCTCTCTCTTCCTCCTATCTTTTCCTCCTCTCTCCTCCTCCTCTCTCTTCCCCCTCTATTTCCTCCTTTCTCTTCCTACTCTCTCCTCTTCCTATCTCTTCCTCCTCTCTTTTCCTCCTCTCTCCGCCTAATCTGTCCTCTTCCTCTCTCTTCCTCCTCTCTCTTCCTCTTCTCTCCTCTTCCTCTCTCTTCCTCCTCTCTCTTCCTCCTCTCTTTTCCTCTTCTCTCTTCTCCTCTCTATTCCTCCTCTCTCCTTTTCCTCTCTCTTCCTCCTCTCTCCTCTTCATCTCTCTTCCTCCTCTCTCCTCTTCATCTCTCTTCCTCCTCTCTCCTCTTCATCTCTTTTCTCCTCTCTCCGCCTCCTCTGTCCTCTTCCTCTCTCTTCCTCCTCTCTCTTCCTCCTCTCTCCTCTTCATCACTCTTCATCCTGTCTCTTCCTCCTTTCTCCTCTTCCTCCCTCTCCCTCCTCTCCCTTCCTCTTCTCTGTTCCTCCTCTCTCTTCCTCCTCTCTCCTCCTACTCTCTCTTCCTCCTCTCTCTTCCTCCTCTCTTTTCCTCCTCTCTCTTCTCCTCTCTTTTCCTCCTCTCTCCTCTTCTCTCTCTTCCTCCTCTCTCTTCTCCTCTCTCTTCCTCCTCTCTCTTCCTCCTCTCTCCTTTTCCTCTCTCTTCCTCTTCTCTCTTCCTTCTCTCTCTTCCTCCTCTCTTTTCCTCCTCTATTTTCCCTCTCTCTCCGCCTCCTCTGACCTCTTCTCTCTGTTTCTCCTCTCTCTTACTCCTATCTCTTCCTCCTCTCTCTTTCTCCTGTCTCTTCCTCCTCTCTCTTCCTCCTCTCTCCTCCTCCTTTTCCTCCTCTCTCTTCCTCCTCTTTTTTCTCCTGTCTCCGCCTCCTCTGTCCTCTTCCTATATCTTCCTCCTCTCTTTTCCTCCTCTATTTTCGTCCTCTCTCCCATTCCTCTCTCTTCCACATCTCTCCTCCTCCTCTCTTCTTTTCCTCTTTCTTCCTCCTCTATCTTCCTCCTCTCTTTTCCTCCACCTCTTCCTCCTCTCTCTTTTTCATTTCTCTTCCTCCTCTCTCTTCCTCCTCTATTCCTCCTGTCTTTTCCTCCACCTCTTCCTCCTCTCTCCTTTTCCTGTCTCTTCCTCCTCTCTCCTCTTCGTCTCTCTTCCTCCTCTCTCCTCTTCCTCTCTTTTCCTCCTCTCTCCGCCTCCTCTGTCCTATTCCTCTCTCTTCCTCCTGTCTCTTCCTCCTCTCTCCTCTTCATCACTCTTCGTTGTCTCTCTTCCTCCTTTCTCCTCTTCCTCCCTCTCCCTCCTCTCCCTTCCTCCTCTCTCTTCCTCCTCTCTCCTCCTACTCTCGCTCTTCCTCCTCTCTCTTCCTCCTCTCTTTTCCTCCTCTCTCTTCCTCCTCTCTTTTCCTCCTCTCTCCTCTTCCTCTCTCTTCCTCATCTCTCTTCCTATTCTCTCTTCCTCCTCTCTATACCTCCTCTCTCTTCCTCCTCTCTCTTTCTCCTCTCTCTTCCTTCTCTCTCCTTTTCCTCTCTCTTCCTCCTCTATCTTTTCTTCTCTCTTCCTCCTCTCTCTTCCTCCTCTCTATTCCTCCTCTCTCTTCCTCCTCTCTCTTCCTCCTCTCTTTTCCTCCTCTCTATTTTTCCTCTCTTCCTCCTCTCTCTCCCTCCTCACGCCTCCTCATCTCTCTTCCTCTTCTCTTTTCCTCCTCTCTCCTCCTCCTCTCTCTTCCTCCTCTCTCTTCCTCCTCTCTCGTTTTCCTCTCTCTTCCTCCTCTCTCCTTTTCCTCTGTCTTCCTCCTCTCTCTTCCTCCTCTCTCTTCCTCCTCTCTTTCCCTCCTCTCTCCCATTCCTCTCTCTTCTTCCTCTCTCCTCCTCCTCTCTCCTCTTCCTCTCTCTTCCTCCTCCCCCTCCCTCCTCTCTCTTCCTCCTCTCTCTTCCTCCTTTCCTCCTACTCTCTCTCTTCCTCCTCTCTCTTCCTCCTCTCTCTTCCTCCTCTCTCTTCCTCTTCTCTCCTCTTCCTCCCCCTCCCTCCTCTCTCTTCCTCCTCTCTCTTCCTCCTTTCCTCCTACTCTCTCTCTTCCTCCTCTCTCTTCCTCCTCTCTTTTCCTCCTCTCTCTTTCTCCTCTCTTTTCCTCCTCTCTCCTCTTCCTCTCTCTTCCTCCTCTCTCTTCCTCCTCTCTCTTCCTCCTCTCTCTTCCTCCTCTCTCCTTTTCCTCTCTCTTCCTCTTCTCTCTTCCTTCTCTCTCTTCCTCCTCTCTTTTCCTCCTCTATTTTCCTCCTCTCTCCGCCTCCTCTGACCTCTTCCTCTCTGTTTCTCCTCTCTCTTACTCCTATCTCTTCCTCCTCTCTCTTTCTCCTGTCTCTTCCTCCTCTCTCTTCCTCCTCTCTCCTCCTCCTTTCTTCTCTTCCTCTCTCTTCTTCCTCTCTCCTCTTCCTCTCTCTTCCTCCTCTCTCTTCCTCCTCTTTTTTCTCCTGTCTCCGCCTCCTCTGTCCTCTTCCTATATCTTCCTCCTCTCTTTTCCTCCTCTATTTTCGTCCTCTCTCCCATTCCTCTCTCTTCCACATCTCTCCTCCTCCTCTCTTCTTTTCCTCTTTCTTCCTCCTCTATCTTCCTCCTCTCTTTTCCTCCACCTCTTCCTCCTCTCTCTTTTTCATTTCTCTTCCTCCTCTCTCTTCCTCCTCTATTCCTCCTGTCTTTTCCTCCACCTCTTCCTCCTCTCTCCTTTTCCTGTCTCTTCCTCCTCTCTCCTCTTCCTCTCTCTTCCTCCTCTCTCCTCTTCCTCTCTTTTCCTCCTCTCTCCGCCTCCTCTGTCCTATTCCTCTCTCTTCCTCCTCTCTCTTCCTCCTCTCTCCTCTTCATCACTCTTCGTTGTCTCTCTTCCTCCTTTCTCCTCTTCCTCCCTCTCCCTCCTCTCCCTTCCTCCTCTCTCTTCCTCCTCTCTCTTCCTCCTCTCTCCTCCTACTCTCTCTCTTCCTCCTCTCTCTTCCTCCTCTCTTTTCCTCCTCTCTCTTCCTCCTCTCTTTTCCTCCTCTCTCCTCTTCCTCTCTCTTCCTCATCTCTCTTCCTATTCTCTCTTCCTCCTCTCTATACCTCCTCTCTCTTCCTCCTCTCTCTTTCTCCTCTCTCTTCCTTCTCTCTCCTTTTCCTCTCTCTTCCTCCTCTATCCTTTTCTTCTCTCTTCCTCCTCTCTCTTCCTCCTCTCTATTCCTCCTCTCTCTTCCTCCTCTCTCTTCCTCCTCTCTTTTCCTCCTCTCTATTTTTCCTCTCTTCCTCCTCTCTCTCCCTCCTCACGCCTCCTCATCTCTCTTCCTCTTCTCTTTTCCTCCTCTCTCCTCCTCCTCTCTCTTCCTCCTCCTTCTTCCTCCTCTCTCGTTTTCCTCTCTCTTCCTCCTCTCTCCTTTTCCTCTGTCTTCCTCCTCTCTCTTCCTCCTCTCTCTTCCTCCTCTCTTTCCCTCCTCTCTCCCACTCCTCTCTCTTCTTCCTCTCTCCTCCTCCTCTCTCCTCTTCCTCTCTCTTCCTCCTCCCCCTCCCTCCTCTCTCTTCCTCCTCTCTCTTCCTCCTTTCCTCCTACTCTCTCTCTTCCTCCTCTCTCTTCCTCCTCTCTCTTCCTCCTCTCTCTTCCTCTTCTCTCCTCTTCCTCCCCCTCCCTCCTCTCTCTTCCTCCTCTCTCTTCCTCCTTTCCTCCTACTCTCTCTCTTCCTCCTCTCTCTTCCTTCTCTCTTCCTCCTCTCTCTTCCTCCTCTCTCTTCCTCCTCTCTCCTTTTCCTCTCTCTTCCTCCTCTCTCCTTTTCCTCTCTATTCCTCCTCTCTCTTCTTCCTCTCTCTTCCTCCTCTCTTTTCCTGCACCTCTTCCTCCTCTCTCCTTTTCCTCTCTCTTCCTACTCTCTCCTCTTCGTTTCTATTCCTCCTCTCTTTTCCTTCGGTCTCTTCCTCCTCTCTCCTCTTCCTCTCTCTTCCTCCTCAGTCTTCCTCCTCTCTCTTCCTCCTCTCTTTATCTCCTCACTCCTCCTCCTCTCTCTTCCTCCTCTCTCTTCCTCCTCACTCCTTTTCCTCTCTCTTCCTCCCACTCCTTTTCCTCTCTCTTCCTCCTCTATCCTTTTCTTCTCTTTCTCCTCTCTCTTCCTCCTCTCTATTCCTCCTCTCTCTTCCTCCTCTCTCTTCATCCTCTCTTTTCCTCCTCTCTATTTTTCCTCTCTTCCTCCTCTCTCTTCCTCCTCTCTCTTCCTCCTCTCTTCCTCCACTCTCCTCTTCCTCTCTCTTCCTCCTCTCTCTTCCTCCTCTCTTTCCCCCCTCTCTCCCATTCCTCTCTCTTCCTTTCTCTCCTCCTCCTCTCTCCTCTTCCTCTCTCTTCCTCCTCCACCTCCCTCCTCTCTCTTCCTCCTCTCTCTTCCTCCTCTCTCTTCCTCTCTCTCTTCTTCCTCTCTCTTCCTCCTCTCTTTTCCTCCACCTCTTCCTCCTCTCTCATTTTCCTCTCTCTTCCTCCTCTCTCATTTTCCTCTCTCTTCCTCCTCTCTCTTCCTACTATCTCCTCTTCGTCTCTCTTCCTCCTCTCTTTTCCTTCGGTCTCTTCCTCCTCTCTCCTCTTCCTCTCTCTTCCTCCTCTGTCTTCCTCCTCTCTCTTCCTCCTCTCTTTATCTCCTCTCTCCTCCTCCTCTCTCTTCCTACTCTCTCCTCTTCCTCTCTCTTCCACCTCTCTCTTCCACCTCTCTCCTTTTACCCTCTCTTCTTCCTCTCTCCTTTTCCTCTCTCTTCCTCCTCTCTCCTTCTCCTCTGTCTTACTCCTCTCTTTTCCTCCACCTCTTCCTCATCTCTCCTTTTCCTCTCCCTTGCTCCTCTCTCTTCCTACTCTCTGCTCTTCCTCTCTCTTCCTCCTTTCTTCCTCCTCTCTCTTCCTCCTCTCTTTTCCTCCTCTCTCCCATTCCTCTCTCTTCATCCTTATTCCTCCTCCTCTCTCTTCCTCTTCTCTACTCCTCCTCTCTCCTCTTCCTCTCTCTTCCTCCTCTCTCCTCTTCCTCTCTCTTCCCCCTCTCTCTTCCTCCTCTCTTTTCCTCCTCTCTCTACCTCCTCTCTATTCCTCCTCTCTCCTTTTCCTCTCTCTTCCTCCTCTCTCACTTTCCTTTCTCTTTCTCCTCCCTCTTCCTACTCTCTCCTCTTCCTCTCTCTTCCTCCTCTTTCTCCTCCTCTCTCTTCCTCCTCTCTCCTCCTCCTCTCTCCTCTTCCTGTCTCTTCCTACTCTCTTTTCCTCCACCTCTTCCTCCTCACTCCTTTTCTTCTCTCTTCCTCCTCTCTCATTTTCCTCTCCTTTCCTCCTCTCTCTTCCCCCTCTCTCTACTTCCTCTCTCTTCCTCCTCTCTCTTTCTCCTCTCTTTTCTTCCGCTCTATTTTTGCTCTCTCTTTCTCCTCTCTCTTCCTCCTCTCTCTTCCTCCTCTCTCTTCCTCCTCTCTCTTCCTCCTCTCTCCTCCTCCTCTCTCTTCCTCCTTACTCTTCCTCCTCTCTCTTCCTCCTCTCTCCTTTTCCTCTCTGTTCCTCCTCTCTCCTTTTCCTCTCTCTTCCTCCTCTCTCTTCCTCCTCTCTCTTCCTCCTCTTTTTTCCTCCACCTCTTCCTCCTCTCTCCTTTTCCTCTCTCTCCTTCCTCTCTCTTCCTACTCTCTCCCATTCGTCTCTCTTCCTCCTCTCTCTTCCTCCTCTCTTTTCCTCCTCTCTATTTTTCCTTTCTTCCTCCTCTCTCTTCCTCATCTCTCTTCCTCCACGCTCTTCCTCCTCTCTTCCTCCTCTCTCCTCTTCCTCTCTCTTCCTCCTCTCTTTTCCTGCACCTCTTCCTCCTCTCTCTCCTTTCTCTCTCTTCCTCCTCTCTCATTTTCCTCTCCTTTCCTCCTCTCTCTTCCTCCTCTCTCTTCCTCCTGTCTCTTCCTCCTCTCTCCTCTTCCTCTCTCTTCCTCCTCTCTCTTCCTCCTCTCTCTTCCTCCTCTCTCTTCCTCCTCTCTCTTCCTCCTCTCTCTTCCTCCTCTCTCTTCCTCCTCTCTTTTCCTCCTCTCTATTTTTCCTCTCTCTTCCTCTTCTCTCCTCCTCCTCTCTCTTCCTCCACTCTCTTTCTCCAGTCTTCCTCCTCTCTACTCCTACTCCCTCTTCCTCCTCTCTCTTCCTCCTCTCTCTTCCTCCTCTCTCCTCTTCCTCTCTCTTCCACCTCTGTCTTCCACCTCTCTCTATTTACTCTCTCTTCCTCCTCTCTCTTTTTCCTCTCTCTTCCTCCTCTCTCATTTTCCTCTCTCTTCCTCCTCTCTCTTCCTACTATCTCCTCTTCGTCTCTCTTCCTCCTCTCTTTTCCTTCGGTCTCTTCCTCCTCTCTCCTCTTCCTCTCTCTTCCTCCTCTGTCTTCCTCCTCTCTCTTCCTCCTCTCTTTATCTCCTCTCTCCTCCTCCTCTCTCTTCCTCCTCTCTCTTCCTCCTCTCTCTTCCTCCTCTCTCCTTTTCCTCTCTCTTCCTCCCCTCTCCTTTTCCTGTCTCTTCCTACTCTCTCTTTCTCCTATCTATTCCTCCTCTCTTTTTCTCCACCTATTCCTCCTCTCTCTTTTTCCTCTCTCTTCCTCCTCTCTCTTCCTACTCTCTCCTCTTCCTCTCTCTTTCTCTCTTCCACCACTCTCCTTTTACTCTCTCTTCTCCTCCTCTCTCCTTTTCCTCTCTCTTCTCCTCTCTCTCTTTCTCCTCTGTCTTACTCCTCTCTTTCCTCCACCTCTTCCTCCTCTCTCCTTTTCCTCTCCCTTTCTCCTCTCTCTTCTAACTCTCTCCTCTTCCTCTCTCTTCCTCCTCTCTCTTCCTCCTCTCTCTTCCTCCTCTCTTTTCCTCCTCTCTCCCATTCCTCTCTCTTCCTCCTCATTCCTCCTTCTCTCTCTTCCTCCTCTCTCCTCTCCTCTCTCCTCTTCCTCTCTATTCCTCCTCTCTCCTCTTACTCTCTCTCTCCCCTCTCTCTCCTCCTCTCTTTTCCTCCTCTCTCATCTCCTCTCTATTCCTCTTCTCTCCTTTCCTCTCTCTTCTCCTCTCTCACTTTCCTCTCTCTTCGTCCTCCCTCTTCCTACTCTCTCCTCTTCCTCTCTCTTCCTCCTCTCTCTCCTCCTCTCTCTTCCTCCTCTCTCCTCCTCATCTCTCCTCTTCCTGTCTCTTCCTACTCTCTTTTCCTCCACGTCTTCCTCCTCACTCCTTTTCTTCTCTCTTCCTCCTCTCTCATTTTCCTCTCCTTTCCTCCTCTCTCTTCCCCCTCTCTCTTCTTCCTCTGTCTTCTCCTCTCTCTTCTCTTCTTCTCTTTTCTTCCGCTCGTTTTTTGCTCTCTCTTCCTCCTCTCTCTTCCTCCTCTCTCTTCCTCCTCTCTCTTCCTCCTCTCTTTTCCTCCTCTCTCCTCCTCCTCTCTCTTCCTCCTCTCTCCTTTTCCTCTCTCTTCCTCCTGTCTCCTTTTCCTCTCTCTTCATCCTCTCTCTTCCTCCTCTCTCTTCCTGCTCTCTTTTCCTCCACCTCTTCCTCCTCTCTCCTTTTCCTCTCTCTCCTTCCTCTCTCTTCCTACTCTCTCCTCTTCATCTCTCTTCCTCCTCTCTTTACCTCCTCTCTCTTCCTCCTCTGTCCTCTTCCTCTCTCTTCCTCCTCTGTCTTCCTCCTCTCTCTTCCTCCTCTTTTTTCCTCCTCTCTCCTCCTCCTCACTCTTCCTTCTCTCTCTTCCTCCTTTCTCTTCCTATTCTCTTCCTTTGTCCTCTATCTTCCTCCTCTCTCCTCTTCCTATCTCTTCCTCTTCTCTTTTCCTCCTCTCTCCGCCTAATCTGTCCTCTTCCTCTCTCTTCCGCCTCTCTTTTCCTCCACCTCTTCCTCCTCTCTCTTTTTCCTCTCTCTTCCTCCTCTCTCTTCCTCCTCTCTCATGCTCCTCTCTTTTCCTCCACCTCTTCCTCCTCTCTCCTTTTCCTCTCTCTTCCTTGTCTCTCCTCTTCCTCTCTCTTCCTCCTCTCTCCTCTTCATCTCTTTTCCTCCTCTCTCCGCCTCCTCTGTCCTATTCCTCTCTCTTCTCCTCTCTTTTCCTCCTCTCTCCTCTACATCACTCTTCGTCCTCTCTCTTCCTACTTTCTCCTCTTCCTCCCTCTCCCTCCTCTCCCTTCCTCCTGTCTTTTCCTCCTCCCTCTCCCACTCCTCCTCTCTCCTCCTACTCTCTCTCTTCCTCCTCTCTCTTCCTCCTCTCTTTTCCTCCTCTCTCTTCCTCCTCTCTTTTCCTCCTCTCTCCTCTTCCTCTCTCTTCCTCCTCTCTCTTCCTCGTCTCTATTCCTCTCTCTCCTTTTCCTCTCTCTTCCTCTTCTCTCTTCCTCCTCTCTCTTCCTCTTCTCTCTTCCTCCTCTCTCTCTTCCTCCTCTCTCTTCCTCTTCTCTCCGCATTCTCTGTCCTATTCCTCTCTCTTCCTCCTCTCTATTCCTCCTCTCTCTTCCTCCTCTCTTTTTCTCCTGTCTCTGCCTCCTCTGTCCTCTTCCTATTTCTTCCTCCTCTCTCTTCCTCGTCTCTCTTCCTGCTCTGTCTTCCTCCTCTCTCCTCTTCATCTGTTTTCCACCTCTCTCTTCCTCCTCTCTCTTCCTCCTCTCTTTTCCTCCTCTCTTTTCCTCCTATCTCATCTTCCTCTCTCTTCCTCCTCTCTTTTCCTCCTCTGTCTTACACCTCTCTCTTTCTCCTCTCTAGTCCTACTCTCTCTTCCTCTTCTCTCCTTTTCCTCTTTCTTCATCCTCTCTCCTTTTCCTCTCTCTTCCTCCTCTCTCCTTTTCCTCTCTCTTCCTCCTTTCTCCTTTTCCTCTTTCTTCATCCTTTCTCTTCCTCATTTCTCTTCCTCCTCTCTCTTCCTCCTCTGTCTTTCTCCTCTCTTTTCCTCCTCCTCATTCCCCCCATATAATTTTACACTCTCTTCCTCTTCTCTCATTTTCTTCTCTCTTCCTCCTCTCTCTATTCCTCCTCTCTCTTCCTCCTCTCTCTTCCTCCACTCTCTTCCTCCGCTCTCCCCCTCCTCTCTCCCGCTCCTCTCTCTTCCTCCTCTCTCTTCCTCCTCTGTCTTCCTTCTCTCTCTTCCTTGTCTCTCATCCTCCTCTCTCCCCCTCATCTCTCCCCCTCCTCTCTCTTCCGCCTCTCTCTTCCACCTCTCGCTTCGTCCTCTCTACCCCTCCTCTCTCTTCCTCCTCTCTCTTTCTCCTCTCTCTTCCTCTTCTATTTTCCTCCTCTCTCCTCTTCCTCTCCCTTCCACCTCTCTCTTCCTCCTCTCTCTTCTCCTCTCACATTTCCTCCTCTCTCCTTTTCCTCTCTTCCTCCTCTCTCTTCCTCCTCTCTCTTCCTCCACTCTCTTCCTCCTTTGTCTTCCTTCTCTCTCCTCTTTCTCTCTCTTCCTCCTCTCTCTTCCTCCTCTCTCTTCCTCCTCTCTCTTCCTCCTTTCTCTTCCTCTTCTCTTTTCCTCCTCTCTGCTCATCCTCTCTCTTCCTCCTCTCTCTTCCTCCTCTCTCTTTCTCCTCTCTCTTCCTCCTCTCTCTTCCTCCTCTCTTCTCTTCCTCTCTCATTCTCCACCCTCTTCATCCTTTCTCTTCCACCTCTCTCTTCCTCCTCTCTCTTCCTCCTCTCTCTTCCTCCTCTCTACCCCTCCCCTCTCTTCCTCCTCTCTCTTCCTCCTCTCTCTTCCTCTTCTTTTTTCCTCCTCTCTCCTCTTCCTCTCTTTTCCTCCTCTCTCTTCCTCCTCACTTTTCCTCCTCTCTCCTTTTCCTCTCTTCCTCCTCTCTCTTCCTCCTCACTCTTCCTCCTCTCTCTTCCTCCTCTCTCCTTTTCCTCTCTCTTCCCCCTCGCTCCTTTTCCTCTCTCTTCCTCCTCTCTCTTCCTCCTCTCTCTTCCTCCTCTCTTTTCCTCCACCTCTTCCTCCTCTCTCCTTTTCCTCTCTCTTCCTTGTCTCTCCTCTTCCTCTCTCTTCCTCCTCTCTCCTCTTCATCTCTTTTCCTCCTCTCTCCGCCTCCTCTGTCCTATTCCTCTCTCTTCCTCCTCTCTTTTCCTCCTCTCTCCTCTACATCACTCTTCGTCCTCTCTCTTCCTACTTTCTCCTCTTCCTCCCTCTCCCTCCTCTCCCTTCCTCCTGTCTTTTCCTCCTCCCTCTTCCTCCCCTCTCCTCCACTCTCTCTCTTCCTCCTCTCTCTTCCTCCTCTCTTTTCATCCTCTCTCTTCCTCCTCTCTCTTCCTCGTCTCTATTTCTCCTCTCTCCTTTTCCTCTCTCTTCCTCCTCTCTCCTCTTCCTCTCTCTTCCTCTTCTCTCTTCCTCCTCTCTCTTCCTCCTCTCTCTTCCTCTTCTCTCCGCATTCTCTGTCCTATTCCTCTCTCTTCCTCCTCTCTATTCCTCCTCTCTCTTCCTCCTCTCTTTTTCTCCTGTCTCTGCCTCCTCTGTTCTCTTCCTATTTCTTCCTCCTCTCTCTTCCTCCTCTGTTTTCCTCCTCTCTCCCATTCCTCTCTCTTCCACATCTCTTCTCCTCCTCTCTTCTTTTCCTCTTTCTTCCTCCTCTCTCTTCCTCCTCTCTCCTCTTCCTCTCTCTTCCTCCTCTATCCTCCTCTTCTCTCCTCTTCCTCTCTCTTCCTGCTCTCTTTTCCTGCACGTCTTCCTCCTCTCTCTCCTTCCTCTCTCTTCCTCCTATCTCATTTTCCTCTCCTTTCCTCCTCTCTCTTCCTCCTCTCTCTTCCTCCTCTCTCTTCCTCCTCTCTCCTCTTCCTCTCTCTTCCTCCTCTCTCTTCCTCCTCTCTCTTCCTCCTCTCTCTTCCTCCTCTCTCTTCCTCCTCTCTTTTCCTCCTCTCTATTTTTCCTCTCTTTTCCTCCTCTCTATTTTTTCCTCTCTCTCCTCCTCTCTCCTCTTCCTCTCTCTTCCTCCTCTCTTTTCCTCCACCTCTTCCTCCTCTCTCCTTTTCCTCTCTCTTCCTCCTCTCTCCTCTCCTCTCTCCTCTTCCTCTCTCTTCCTCCTCCCTGTAACTCCCCTCTCTCCCTCCTCTCTCTTCCTCCTCTCTCTTCCTCCTCTCTCCTCCTACTCTCTCTCTTCCTCCTCTCTCTTCCTCCTCTCTTTTCCTTCTCTCTCTTCCTCCTCTCTTTTCCTCACTCTCCTCTTCCTCTCTCTTCCTCCTCTTTCTTCCTATTCTCTCTTCCTCCTCTCTCTTCCTCCTCTCTCTTCCTCCTCTCTCTTTCTCCTCTCTCTTCCTTCTCTCTCCTTTTCCTCTCTTCCTCCTCTCTCCTCTTCCTCTCTCTTCCTCCTCTCTCTTCCTCCTCACGCCTCCTCCTTTCTCTTTTTCTTCTCTTTTCCTCCTCTCTCCTCCTCCTCTCTCTTCCTCCTCTCTCTTCCTACTCTCTCCTTTTCCTCTGTCTTCCTCCATCTCTTCCTCCTCTCTCTTACTCCTCTCTTTTCCCCCACCTCTTCCTCCTCTCTCCTTTTCCTCTCTCTTCCTCCTCTCTCTTCCTACTCTCTCCGCTTCCTCTCTCTTCCTCCTCTCTCCTCCTCCTCTCTCTTCCTCCTCTCTCTTCCTCCTCTCTCGTTTTCCTGTCTCTTCCTACTCTCTCCTCTTCCCCTCTCTTCCTCCTCTCTCTTCCTCCTCTTTCTTCCTCCTGTCTTTCCCTCCTCTCTCCCATTCCTCTCTCTTCCTCTTCTCTCTCCTCCTCCTCTCTCCTCTTCCTCTCTCTTCCTCCTCCCCCTCCCTCCTCTCTCTTCCTCCTCTCTCTTCCTCCTCTCTCTTCCTCCTCTCTCTTCTTCCTTTCTCTTCCTCCTCTCTTTTCTCCACCTCTTCCTCCTCTCTCCTTCTCCTCTCTATTCCTCCTCTCTCATTTTCCTCTCTCTTCCTCCTCTGTCTTCCTCCTCTCTCTTCCTCCTCTCTTTATCTCCTCTCTCCTCCTCCTCACTCTTCCTCCTCTCTCTTCCTCCTCTCTCCTTTTCCTCTCTCTACCTCCCCTCTCCTTTTCCTCTCTCTTCCTACTCTCTCTTTCTCCTCTCTATTCCTCCTCTCTTTTTCTCCACCTCTTCCTCCTCTCTCTTTTTCCTCTCTCTTCTTCCTCTCTCTTCCTACTCTCTCCTCTTCCTCTCTCTTCCACCTCTCTCTTCCTCCTCTCTCTTCCTCCTCTCTCCTTCTACACTCTCTTCCTTCTCTCTCCTTTTCCTCTCCCTTCCTCCTCTCTTCCTACTCTCTCCTCTTCCTCTCTCTTCCTCCTCTCTCTTTCTCCTCTGTCTTCCTTCTCTCGCTTCGTCCTCTCTACCCATCCTCTCTCTCTTCCTCCTCTCTCTTCCTCTTCTCTTTTCCTCCTCTCTCTTCCTCCTCTCTCTTCATCCTCTCTCTTCCTCCTCTCTTCTCTTCCTCTCTCTTTCTCCTCCCTCTTCCTCCTTTCTCTTCCACCTCTCTCTTCCTCCTCTCTCTTCCTCCTCTCTCTTCCTTCTCTCTCTTCCTTCTCTCTACCCCTCCTCTCTCTTCCTCCTCTCTCTTCCTCCTCTCTCTTCCTCCTCTCTCTTCCTGCTCTCTCTTTTTCCTCTCTCTTTCTCCACTCTGTTCCTCCTCTGTCTTCCACCTCTCTCTTTCTCCTCTCTCTTCCTCCTCTCTTTTCCTCCTCTCTCTTCCTCCTCTCTCTTCATCCTCACATTTCCTCCTCTCTCTCCTTTTCCTCTCTTCCTCCTCTCTCTTCCTCCACTCTCTTCCTCATCTCTCTTCCTCCTCTCTCTTCCTCCTCTCTTTTCCTCCTCTCTCTTCCTCCTCTCCCCTTTTCCACTCTCTTCCTTCTCTCTCCTCTTCCTCTGTCTTCCACCTCTCTCTTCCCCCTCTCTCTTCCTCTTCTCTTTTCCTCCTATCTCCTTTCTCCTCTCTCCTCTTCCTCCTTTCCCTTCCACCTCTCTCTTCCTCCTCTCTCTTCCTCCTCTCTCTTCCTACTCTCTACCCCTCCTCTCTCTTCCTCCTCTCTCTTCCTCCTCTCTCTTTCTCCTCTCTCTTCCTCCTATCTCTTCCTCCTCCCGCTTCCTCCTATCTACCCCTCCTCTCTCTTCCTCCTCTCTCTTCCTCCTCTCACCTCCTTCCTCTCTCTTCCTCCTCTCTCTTGCTCCTCTCTCTTCCTCCTCTCTCTTCCTCCTCTCTTTTCCTCCTCTCTCCTCCTCCTCACTCTTCCTTCTCTCTCTTCCTCCTTTCTCCTCCTATTCTCTCCTTTTCCTCTATCTTCCTCCTCTCTCCTTTTCCTCTCTCTTTCTCCTCTCTCTTCCTACTCTCTCCTCTTCCTATCTCTTCCTCTACTCTTTTCCTCCTCTCTCCGCCTAATCTGTCCTCTTCCTCTCTCTTCCGCCTCTCTCTTCCTCCTCTTTCTTCCTCCTCTCTCTTCCTCCTCTCTTTTCCTCCACCTCTTCCTCCTCTCTCTTTTTCGTCTCTCTTCCTCCTCTCTCTTCCTCCTCTCTCATGCTCCTCTCTTTTCCTCCACCTCTTCCTCCTCTCTCCTTTTCCTCTCTGTTCCTCGTCTCTCCTCTTCCTCTCTCTTCCTCCTCTCTCCTCTTCATCTCTTTTCCTCCTCTCTCCGCCTCCTCTGTCCTATTCCTCTCTCTTCCTCCTATCTACTCCTCCTCTCTCTTCCTCCTCTCTCTTCCTCTTCTCTTTTACTCCTCTCTCTTTCTCCTCTCTCTTTCTCCTCTCTCTTCCTCCTCTCTTCTCTTCCTCTCTCTTTCTCCTTCCTCTTCCTCCTTTCTCTTCCACTTCTCTCTTCCTCCTCTCTCTTCCTCCTCTCTCTTCCTCTCTCTCTTCCTCCTATCTCTTCCTCCTCTCTATCCCTTCTCTCTCTTCCTCCTTTCTCTTCCTCCACTCTCTTCCTCTTCTCTTTTCCTCCTCTCTCCTCTTCCTCTCCCTTCCACCTCTCTCTTCCTCCAATCTCTTTCTCCTCACTTTTCCTCCTCTCTCCTTTTCCTCTCTTCCTCCTCTCTCTTCCTCCTCTCTCTTCCTCCTCTCTCTTCCTCCTCTCTCTTCCTCCTCTCTCTTCCTCCTCTTTTTCCTCTCTCTTCCTCCACTCTCTTCCTCCTCTGTCTTCCTCCTATCTCCTCTTCCTCTGTTTTCCACCTCTCTCTTCCTCCTCTCTCTTCCTCCTCTCTTTTCCTCCTCTCTATTTTTCCTTTCTTCCTCCTCTCTCTTCCTCATCTCTCTTCCTCCACGCTCTTCCTCCTCTCTTCCTCCTCTCTCCTCTTCCTCTCTCTTCCTCCTCTCTTTTCCTGCACCTCTTCCTCCTCTCTCTCCTTCCTCTCTCTTCCTCCTCTCTCATTTTACTCTCCTTTCCTCCTCTCTCTTCCTCCTCTCTCTTCCTCCTGTCTCTTCCTCCTCTCTCTCCTCTTCCTCTCTCTTCCTCCTCTCTCTTCCTCCTCTCTCTTCCTCCTCTCTCTTCCTCCTCTCTCTTCCTCCTCTCTCTTCCTCCTCTCTCTTCCTCCTCTCTTTTCCTCCTCTCTATTTTTCCTCTCTCTTCCTCTTCTCTCCTCCTCCTCTCTCTTCCTCCACTCTCTTTCTCCAGTCTTCCTCCTCTCTACTCCTACTCCCTCTTCCTCCTCTCTCTTCCTCCTCTCTCTTCCTCCTCTCTCCTCTTCCTCTCTCTTCCACCTCTGTCTTCCACCTCTCTCTATTTACTCTCTCTTCCTCCTCTCTCTTTTTCCTCTCTCTTCCTCCTCTCTCATTTTCCTCTCTCTTCCTCCTCTCTCTTCCTACTATCTCCTCTTCGTCTCTCTTCCTCCTCTCTTTTCCTTCGGTCTCTTCCTCCTCTCTCCTCTTCCTCTCTCTTCCTCCTCTGTCTTCCTCCTCTCTCTTCCTCCTCTCTTTATCTCCTCTCTCCTCCTCCTCTCTCTTCTCCTCTCTCTTCCTCCTCTCTCTTCCTCCTCTCTCCTTTTCCTCTCTCTTCCTCCCCTCTCCTTTTCCTGTCTCTTCCTACTCTCTCTTTCTCCTATCTATTCCTCCTCTCTTTTTCTCCACCTATTCCTCCTCTCTCTTTTTCCTCTCTCTTCCTCCTCTCTCTTCCTACTCTCTCCTCTTCCTCTCTCTTCCAGCTCTCTCTTCCACCACTCTCCTTTTACTCTCTCTTCCTCCTCTCTCCTTTTCCTCTCCCTTGCTCCTCTCTCTTCCTACTCTCTGCTCTTCCTCTCTCTTCCTCCTCTCTCTTCCTCCTCTCTCTTCCTCCTCTCTCCCATTCCTCTCTCTTTCTCCTTATTCCTCCTCCTCTCTCTTCCTCCTCTCTCCTCCTCCTCTCTCCTCTTCCTCTCTCTTCTTCCTCTCTCCTCTTCCTCTCTCTTCCCCCTCTCTCTTCCTCCTCTCTTTTCCTCCTCTCTCTACCTCCTCTCTATTCCTCCTCTCTCCTTTTCCTCTCTCTTCCTCCTCTCTCACTTTCCTCTCTCTTCCTCCTCCCTCTTCCTACTCTCTCCTCTTCCTCTCTCTTCCTCTCTCTCTCTCCTCCCTCTCTCTTCCTCCTCTCTCCTCCTCCTCTCTCCTCTTCCTGTCTCTTCCTACTCTCTTTTCCTCCACCTCTTCCTCCTCACTTCCTTTTCTTCTCTCTTCCTCCTCTCTCATTTTCCTCTCCTTTCCTCCTCTCTCTTCCCCCTCTCTCTACTTCCTCTCTCTTCCTCCTCTCTCTTTCTCCTCTCTTTTCTTCCGCTCTATTTTTGCTCTCTCTTCCTCGTCTCTCTTCCTCCTCTCTCTTCCTCCTCTCTCTTCCTCCTCTCTTTTCCTCCTCTCTCCTCCTCCTCTCTCTTCCTCCTTACTCTTCCTCCTCTCTCTTCCTCCTCTCCTTTTCCTCTCTGTTCCTCCTCTCTCCTTTTCCTCTCTCTTCCTCCTCTCTTTTCCTCCACCTCTTCCTCCTCTCTCCTTTTCCTCTCTCTCCTTCCTCTCTCTTCCTATTCTCTCCCATTCGTCTCTCTTCCTCCTCTCTCTTCCTCCTCTCTCTTCCTCCTCTCTTTTCCTCCTCTCTATTTTTCCTTTCTTCCTCCTCTCTCTTCCTCATCTCTCTTCCTCCACTCTCTTCCTCCTCTCTTCCTCCTCTCTCCTCTTCCTCTCTCTTCCTCCTCTCTTTTCCTGCACCTCTTCCTCCTCTCTCTCCTTCCTCTCTCTTCCTCCTCTCTCATTTTCCTCTCCTTTCCTCCTCTCTCTTCCTCCTCTCTCTTCCTCCTGTCTCTTCCTCCTCTCTCCTCTTCCTCTCTCTTCCTCCTCTCTCTTCCTCCTCTCTCTTCCTCCTCTCTCTTCCTCCTCTCTCTCTTCCTCCTCTCTCTTCCTCCTCTCTCTTCCTCCTCTGTCTTACTCCTCTCTTTTCCTCCACCTCTTCCTCCTCTCTCCTTTTCCTCTCCCTTGCTCCTCTCTCTTCCTACTCTCTGCTCTTCCTCTCTCTTCCTCCTCTCTCTTCCTCCTCTCTCTTCCTCCTCTCTTTTCCTCCTCTCTCCCATTTCTCTCTCTTTCTCCTTATTCCTCCTCCTCTCTCTTCCTCCTCTCTCCTCCTCCTCTCTCCTCTACCTCTCTCTTCCTCCTCTCTCCTCTTCCTCTCTCTTCCCCCTCTCTCTTCCTCCTCTCTTTTCCTCCTCTCTCTACCTCCTCTCTATTCCTCCTCTCTCCTTTTCCTCTCTCTTCCTCCTCTCTCACTTTCCTCTCTCTTCCTCCTCCCTCTTCCTACTCTCTTCCTCTTCCTCTCTCTTCTCCTCTCTCTCATTTTCCTCTCCTTTCCTCCTCTCTCTTCCTCCTCTCTCTTCCTCCTGTCTCTTCCTCCTCTCTCCTCTTCCTCTCTCTTCCTCCTCTCTCTTCCTCCTCTCTCTTCCTCCTCTCTCTTCCTCCTCTCTCTTCCTCCTCTCTCTTCCTCCTCTCTCTTCCTCCTCTCTTTTCCTCCTCTCTCCCATTCCTCTCTCTTCCTCCTCATTCCTCCTCCTCTCTCTTCCTCCTCTCTCCTCCTCCTCTCTCCTCTTCCTCTCTATTCCTCCTCTCTCCTCTTCCTCTCTCTTCCTCCTCTCTCTTCCTCCTCTCTTTTCCTCCTCTCTCATCCTCCTCTCTATTCCTCTTCTCTCCATTTCCTCTCTCTTCCTCCTCTCTCACTTTCCTCTCTCTTCCTCCTCCCTCTTCCTACTCTTTCCTCTTCCTCTCTCTTCCTCCTCTCTCTCCTCCTCTCTCTTCCTCCTCTCTCCTCCTCATCTCTCCTCTTCCTGTCTCTTCCTACTCTCTTTTCCTCCACTTCTTCCTCCTCACTCTTTTTCTTCTCTCTTTCTCCTCTCTCATTTTCCTCTCCTTTCCTCCTCTCTCTTCCCCCTCTCTCTTCTTCCTCTCTCTTCCTCCTCTCTCTTCCTCCTCTCTCTTCCTCCTCTATTTTACTCCTCTCTATTTTCCTTTCTTCCTCCTCTCTCTTCCTCATCTCTCTTCCTCCACTCTCTTCCTCCTCTCTTCCTCCTCTCTCCTCTTCCTCTCTCTTCCTCCTCTCTTTTCCTGCACCTCTTCCTCCTCTCTCTCCTTCCTCTCTCTTCCTCCTCTCTCATTTTCCTCTCCTTTCCTCCTCTCTCTTCCTCCTCTCTCTTCCTCCTCTCTCTTTCTCATCTCTCTTCCTCCTCTCTCTTCCTCCTCTCTCTTCCTCCTCTCTTTTCCTCCTCTCTATTTTTCCTCTCTCTTCCTCCTCTCTCCTCCTCCTCTCTCTTCCTCCACTCTCTTTCTCCAGTCTTCCTCCTCTCTACTCCTACTCCCTCTTCCTCCTCTCTCTTCCTCCTCTCTCTTCCTACTCTCTCCTCTTCCTCTCTCTTCCACCTCTGTCTTCCACCTCTCTCCTTTTACTCTCTCTTCCTCCTCTCTCCTTTTCCTCTCTCTTCCTCCTCTCTCTTTCTCCTCTGTCTTACTCCTCTCTTTTCCTCCACCTCTTCCTCCTCTCTCCTTTTCCTCTCCCTTTCTCCTCTCTCTTCCTACTCTCTCCTCTTCCTCTCTCTTCCTCCTCTCTCTTCCTCCTCTCTCTTCCTCCTCTCTTTTCCTCCTCTCTCCCATTCCTCTCTCTTCCTCCTCATTCCTCCTTCTCTCTCTTCCTCCTCTCTCCTCCTCCTCTCTCCTCTTCCTCTCTATTCCTCCTCTCTCCTCTTACTCTCTCTTCCCCCTCTCTCTTCCTCCTCTCTTTTCCTCCTCTCTCATCCTCCTCTCTATTCCTCTTCTCTCCTTTTCCTCTCTCTTCCTCCTCTCTCACTTTCCTCTCTCTTCGTCCTCCCTCTTCCTACTCTCTCCTCTTCCTCTCTCTTCCTCCTCTCTCTCCTCCTCTCTCTTCCTCCTCTCTCCTCCTCATCTCTCCTCTTCCTGTCTCTTCCTACTCTCTTTTCCTCCACGTCTTCCTCCTCACTCCTTTTCTTCTCTCTTCCTCCTCTCTCATTTTCCTCTCCTTTCCTCCTCTCTCTTCCCCCTCTCTCTTCTTCCTCTGTCTTCCTCCTCTCTCTTTCTTCTCTCTTTTCTTCCGCTCGTTTTTTGCTCTCTCTTCCTCCTCTCTCTTCCTCCTCTCTCTTCCTCCTCTCTCTTCCTCCTCTCTTTTCCTCCTCTCTCCTCCTCCTCTCTCTTCCTCCTCTCTCCTTTTCCTCTCTCTTCCTCCTCTCTCCTTTTCCTCTCTCTTCATCCTCTCTCTTCCTCCTCTCTCTTCCTGCTCTCTTTTCCTCCACCTCTTCCTCCTCTCTCCTTTTCCTCTCTCTCCTTCCTCTCTCTTCCTACTCTCTCCTCTTCATCTCTCTTCCTCCTCTCTTTACCTCCTCTCTCTTCCTCCTCTGTCCTCTCCTTCTCTTCCTCTCTCTTCTTCCTCTCTCTCTCTTCCTCCTCTTTTCTCCTCTCTCCTCCCTCACTCTTCCTTCTCTCTTCCTTCCTCCTTTCTCTTCCTATTCTCTCCTTTTCCTCTATCTTCCTCCTCTCCTCTTCCTATCTCTTCCTCTTCTCTTTTCCTCCTCTCTCCGCCTAATCTGTCCTCTTCCTCTCTCTTCCGCCTCTCTTTTCCTCCACCTCTTCCTCCTCTCTCTTTTTCCTCTCTCTTCCTCCTCTCTCTTCCTCCTCTCTCATGCTCCTCTCTTTTCCTCCACCTCTTCCTCCTCTCTCCTTTTCTCTCTCTTCCTTGTCTCTCCTCTTCCTCTCTCTTCCTCCTCTCTCCTCTTCATCTCTTTTCCTCCTCTCTCCGCCTCCTCTGTCGTATTCCTCTCTCTTCCTCCTCTCTTTTCCTCCTCTCTCCTCTACATCACTCTTCGTCCTCTCTCTTCCTACTTTCTCCTCTTCCTCCTCTCCCTCCTCTCCCTTCCTCCTGTCTTTTCCTCCTCCCTCTCCCTCCTCTCTCCTCCTACTCTCTCTCTTCCTCCTCTCTCTTCCTCCTCTCTTTTCCTCCTCTCTCTTCCTCCTCTCTTTTCCTCCTCTCTCCTCTTCCTCTCTCTTCCTCCTCTCTCTTCCTCGTCTCTATTCCTCCTCTCTCCTTTTCCTCTCTCTTCCTCTTCTCTCTTCCTCCTCTCTCTTCCTCTTCTCTCTTCCTCCTCTCTCTTCCTCCTCTCTCTTCCTCTTCTCTCCGCATTCTCTGTCCTATTCCTCTCTCTTCCTCCTCTCTATTCCTCCTCTCTCTTCCTCCTCTCTTTTTCTCCTGTCTCTGCCTCCTCTGTCCTCTTCCTATTTCTTCCTCCTCTCTCTTCCTCGTCTCTCTTCCTGCTCTGTCTTCCTCCTCTCTCCTCTTCATCTGTTTTCCACCTCTCTCTTCCTCCTCTCTCTTCCTCCTCTCTTTTCCTCCTCTCTTTTCCTCCTATCTCATCTTCCTCTCTCTTCCTCCTCTCTCTTCCTCCTCTGTCTTACACCTCTCTCTTTCTCCTCTCTAGTCCTACTCTCTCTTCCTCTTCTCTCCTTTTCCTCTTTCTTCATCCTCTCTCCTTTTCCTCTCTCTTCCTCCTCTCTCCTTTTCCTCTCTCTTCCTCCTTTCTCCTTTTCCTCTTTCTTCATCCTTTCTCTTCCTCATTTCTCTTCCTCCTCTCTCTTCCTCCTCTGTCTTTCTCCTCTCTTTTCCTCCTCCTCATTCCCCCCATATAATTTTACACTCTCTTCCTCTTCTCTCATTTTCTTCTCTCTTCCTCCTCTCTCTATTCCTCCTCTCTCTTCCTCCTCTCTCTTCCTCCACTCTCTTCCTCCGCTCTTCCCCTCCTCTCTCCCGCTCCTCTCTCTTCCTCCTCTCTCTTCTCCTCTCTGTCTTCCTTCTCTCTCTTCCTTGTCTCTCATCCTCCTCTCTCCCCCTCATCTCTCCCCCTCCTCTCTCTTCCGCCTCTCTCTTCCACCTCTCGCTTCGTCCTCTCTACCCCTCCTCTCTCTTCCTCCTCTCTCTTTCTCCTCTCTCTTCCTCTTCTATTTTCCTCCTCTCTCCTCTTCCTCTCCCTTCCACCTCTCTCTTCCTCCTCTCTCTTCCTCCTCACATTTCCTCCTCTCTCCTTTTCCTCTCTTCCTCCTCTCTCTTCCTCCTCTCTCTTCCTCCACTCTCTTCCTCCTTTGTCTTCCTTCTCTCTCCTCTTTCTCTCTCTTCCTCCTCTCTCTTCCTCCTCTCTCTTCCTCCTCTCTCTTCCTCCTTTCTCTTCCTCTTCTCTTTTCCTCCTCTCTGCTCATCCTCTCTCTTCCTCCTCTCTCTTCCTCCTCTCTCTTTCTCCTCTCTCTTCCTCCTCTCTCTTCCTCCTCTCTTCTCTTCCTCTCTCATTCTCCACCCTCTTCATCCTTTCTCTTCCACCTCTCTCTTCCTCCTCTCTCTTCCTCCTCTCTCTTCCTCCTCTCTACCCCTCCCCTCTCTTCCTCCTCTCTCTTCCTCCTCTCTCTTCCTCTTCTTTTTTCCTCCTCTCTCCTCTTCCTCTCTTTTCCTCCTCTCTCTTCCTCCTCACTTTTCCTCCTCTCTCCTTTTCCTCTCTTCCTCCTCTCTCTTCCTCCTCACTCTTCCTCCTCTCTCTTCCTCCTCTCTCCTTTTCCTCTCTCTTCCCCCTCGCTCCTTTTCCTCTCTCTTCCTCCTCTCTCTTCCTCCTCTCTCTTCCTCCTCTCTTTTCCTCCACCTCTTCCTCCTCTCTCCTTTTCCTCTCTTTTCCTTGTCTCTCCTCTTCCTCTCTCTTCCTCCTCTCTCCTCTTCATCTCTTTTCCTCCTCTCTCCGCCTCCTCTGTCCTATTCCTCTCTCTTCCTCCTCTCTTTTCCTCCTCTCTCCTCTACATCACTCTTCGTCCTCTCTCTTCCTACTTTCTCCTCTTCCTCCCTCTCCCTCCTCTCCCTTCCTCCTGTCTTTTCCTCCTCCCTCTTCCTCCCCTCTCCTCCACTCTCTCTCTTCCTCCTCTCTCTTCCTCCTCTCTTTTCATCCTCTCTCTTCCTCCTCTCTCTTCCTCGACTCTATTTCTCCTCTCTCCTTTTCCTCTCTCTTCCTCCTCTCTCCTCTTCCTCTCTCTTCCTCTTCTCTCTTCCTCCTCTCTCTTCCTCCTCTCTCTTCCTCTTCTCTCCGCATTCTCTGTCCTATTCCTCTCTCTTCCTCCTCTCTATTCCTCCTCTCTCTTCCTCCTCTCTTTTTCTCCTGTCTCTGCCTCCTCTGTTCTCTTCCTATTTCTTCCTCCTCTCTCTTCCTCCTCTGTTTTCCTCCTCTCTCCCATTCCTCTCTCTTCCACATCTCTTCTCCTCCTCTCTTCTTTTCCTCTTTCTTCCTCCTCTCTCTTCCTCCTCTCTCCTCTTCCTCTCTCTTCCTCCTCTATCCTCCTCTTCTCTCCTCTTCCTCTCTCTTCCTGCTCTCTTTTCCTGCACGTCTTCCTCCTCTCTCTCCTTCCTCTCTCTTCCTA
>NW_027436542.1:0-36205 GCF_031877795.1 Strix aluco
TCCTCTCTTCTTCCTCCTCTGTCTTTCTCCTCCCTCGTTTTCCTCTCTCTTCCTCCTCTCTCATTCTCCTCTCTCCTCTTCTTCTCTCTTCCTTCTCTCTCTTCCTCCTCTCTCCTCTTCCTCTCTCTTCCACCTTTCTTTTCCTCCTCTCTCTTCCTCCCCTCTCCTCTTCCTCTCTCTTCCACATCTCTTTTCCTCCTCTCTCTTCCTCCACTCTTTTCCTCCTCTCTCCTTTTTCTCACTCTTCCTCCTCTCTCTTCCTCCTCTCTCTTCCTCCTCTGTTTTCCTCCTCTATTTCCTCCTCTCTCTTCTCCTCTCTCATTTTCCTCTCTCTTCCTCCTCTCTCCTCCTCCTCTCTCCCTCTTCCTCTCTCTTCCACCCCTCTTCTTCTACCTCTCTCTTCCTTCTCTCTCTTCCTCCTCTCTCCTCTTCCTCTATCTTCCTCCTCTCTTTTCCTCCTCACTCTTCCTCCTCTTTCGTCTTCCTCTCTCTTCCTCCTCTCTCTTCCTACTCTCTCTTCCTCCTCTCACTTCCTCCTCTCTTTTCCTCCTCTTGTTCTTCCTCTCTGATTTTCCTCTGTCTTCCTCCTCTCTCTTAATCTACTCTCCTCTTCCTCTCTTTTCCTCCTCTCTCTTCCTCCTCTTTCTTCCCCTACACTCCTCTTCCTATCTCTTCCTCCTCTCTCTTCCTGCACTCTCTTCCTCCTCTCTCCTCCTCCACTCTTCTCTACCTCTCTCTTCCTCCTCACTCTTCCTCGTCTCTCTTCCTCCTCTCTCCTCTTCCTCTCTCTTCCTCCTCCCTTTTCCTCCTCTCTCCTCCTCCTCTTTCGTCTTCCCCTCTCTTCTTCCTCTCTCTTCCTACACTTTCTTCCTCCTCTCTCTTCCTCCTCTCTTTCCCCCATCTTCCTCCTCCTCTCTCCTCTTCTTCTCTCTTCCTCCTCTCTCTTCCTCCTCTCTTTTCCTCCTCTATTTCCTCCTCTCTCTTCCTCCTCTCTCATTTTCCTCTCTCTTCCTCCTCTCTCTTTCTCCTCTCTCATTTTCCTCTCTCTTCCTCCTCTCTCATCCTCCCCTTTCCTCTTTTTCTCTCTTCCTCCTCTCTCTTCCTCCTCTCTCCTCGTCCTCTTTCTTCCTCCTCTCTCTTCCTCTTCTCTCTTCCTCCTCTCTCTTCCTCCTCTTTTTTGCTCCTCTATTTTCCTCCTCTCTCCTCCTCCTCTCTCCTCTCCTCTCTCCTCTTCCTCTCTCTTCCACCTCTCTCTTCCACCTCTCTCTTCTCTTCTCTCTTCTTCCTCTTCACTCCTCTTCATCTCTCTTCCTCCTCTCTCTTCCTTCCTCTCTTTTCCTCCTCTCTCTTCCTCCTCTCTCCTCTTCCTCTCTCTTCCTCCTCCCTCTTCCTCTCTCTCGTCTTCCTCTCTCTTCCTCCTCTATCTTCCTACTCTCTATTCCTCCTCTCTCTTCCTCCTCTATCTTCTTTCTCTCTTTTACTCCTCTCTCTTCCTCCTCTCTCTTCCTCCTCTCTCCTCTTCTCTTCCTCATCTCTTTTCCTCCTCTCTCTTCCTCCTCTCTTCCTCTCCTCTCTTCTCCTCTCTTTCCTCTCTCCTCCTCCTCTTTCGTCTTCCCCTCTCTTCCTCCTCTCTCTTCCTACTCTTTCTTCCTCCTCTCTCTTCTCCTCTCTTTTCCCCCTCTTCTTCCTCCTCTCTTTTCCTCCTCTCTCTTCCTCCTCTCTCTTCCTCGTCTCTCTTCCTCCTCTCTAGTCTTCCTCTCTCGTCCTCATCTCTCTTTCCTCCTCTCTCTTCCTCCTCTCTCCTCTTCCCTCTCTTCCTCCTCTCACTTTTCCTCCTCTCTCCTCATCCTCTTTCGTCTTCCTCTCTCTGCCTCCACTCTCTTCCTCCTCTCTCTTCCTCCTCTCTCTCCCTCTTCTCTTTTCCTCGTCACTCTTCCTCCTCTCTCTTTCTCCTCTCTTTTGGTCCTCCTCTCTCCTTGTTCTCTCTTTTCCTCCACTCTCCTCTTCCTCTCTTTTCCTTCTCTCTCTTCCTCCTCTCTCCTCTTCCTCTCTCGTCCTCATCTCTTTTCCTCCTCTCTCTTCATCCTCTATATTTCTCCTCTCTCTTCCTCCACTCTTTTCCTCCTCTCTCCTTTTTCTCACTCTTCCTCCTCTCTCTTCCTCCTCTCTCTTCCTCCTCTCTTTTTTCTCCTCTCTCCTCCTCGTCTTTCGTCTTGCTCTCTCCTCCTCCTCTGTCTTCCTTCTCTCTCTTCATCCTCTCTCTACCTCCTCTCTTTTCCTCCTCTCTCTTCATTCTCTCTCCTCTTCCTCTCTCTTCCTCCTCTCTCTTCATCCTCTCTCTTCCTCCTCTCTCTTCCTCCTTTCCCTTTCTCCATTCTCATCTTCCTCACTCTTCCTCCTCTCTCTTCTCTTCTCTCTTCTTCCTCTCTCCTCTTTCTCACTGTTCCTCCTCTGTCTTCAACCTCTCTTTTCCTCCTCTCTCCTCTTCCTCTTTCTTCCTTCTCTCTCTCTCCTCCTATCTCTCCTCCTCTCTCTTCCTACACTCTCTTCCTCCTCTCTTTTCGTCCTCTCTCCTTTTCCACTCTCTCTCTCTCCTCTCTCTTCCTCCTCTCTATTTCTCCTCTCTCTTTTTCCTCTCTGTTCCTCTTCTCTCTTCCTCCTCTCTAATCTTCCTCTCTCTTCGTCCTAACTCTTCCTCCTCTCTCTTCCTCCTCTCTCCTCTTCCTCTCTCTTCCTCCTCTTTTCTCCTCTCTCCTACTCCTCTCTCCTCTTCCTCTCTCTTCCTCCTCTCTCTACCTCCTCTCTTTTCCTCCTCTCTCATCTTCCTCTCTCTTCCTCCTCTCTTTTCCTCCTCTCTCTTCATCCTCTCTCTTCCTCCTCTCTCTTCTCATTTCTCTTCTCCTTTCTCCTCTTCCTCACACTTACTCCTCTCTCTTCCTTCTCTCTCCTCCTCCTCTCTCCTCCTCCTCTCTCCTCTTCCTTTCTCTTCCTCCTCTCTTTCCTCCTCTCTCTTCCTCCTATCTCCTCTTCCTCTCTCTTCCTCCTCTCTCTTCATTCTCACTCTTCTGCCTCTTTCTTCCTCCTTTCTCTTTCTCCTTTCTCCTCTTCCTCACTCTTCCTCCTCTCTCTTCCTACTCTCTCCTCCTCCTCTCTCCTCTCTCTCTCTTCGTCCTCTCTCTAACTCTCTTTCTTCCTCCTTTCTCTACTAGCTCTCTCTTCCTCCTCTCTCTTCCTCCTCTCTCTTCCTACTGTCTCTTCCTCATTTCTCTTCCTCCTCTCTCTTCCTCCTCTCTTTTCCTCCTCTCTCATCCTCATCTCCTTTCCTCCTCTCTCTTTCTCCTCTCTCTTCCTCCTTTCTCTTTCTCCTTTCTCCTCTTCCTCACTCTTACTCCTCTCTCTTCCTCCTCTCTCCTCCTCCTCTCTCCTCTTCCTCTGTCTTCCTCCTCTCTCTTCCTCCTCTCTTTTCCTCCTCTCGCTTTCTCCTCTCTCCGCTTCCTCTCTCTTCCTCCTCTCTCTTCATTCTCTCTCTTCCTCCTCTCTCTTCCTCCTTTCTCTTTCTCCTTCTCCTCTTCCTCACTCTTCCTCCTCTCTCTTCCTACATTCTCTCCTCCTCTCTCCTCTTCCTCTTTCTTCCTTCTCTCTCTTCCTCCTATATCCTCCTGCTCTCTCCTCCTACACTCTCTTCCTCCTCTCTTTTCCTCCTCTCTCCTTTTCCTCTCTCTCCCTCCTGTCTCTTCCTCCTCTCTTTTCCTCCTCTCTCTTTCTCCTCTCTCTTCCTCTTCTCTCTTCCTCCTCTCTAATCTTCCTCTCTCTTCCTCCTCTCTCTTCCTCCTCTCTCTTCCTACTCTCTCTTCATCCTCTCTCTTCCTCCTCACTTTTCCTCCTCTCTCTTCCTCCTCTCTCCTCTTCCTCTCTCTTCCTTCTCTCTCTTCATTCTCTCTCTTCCTGCTCTCTCTTCCTCCTTACTTTTTCTCCTTTCTCCTCTTCCTCTCTCTTCCTCCTCTCTCTCCCTTCTCTCTCTCCCTCCTCTCTCTTCCTCCTCTCTTTTCCTCCTCTCTCTTTTTGCTCTCTCTTCCTCTTCTATCTTCCTCCTCTCTAATCTTCCTCTCTCTTACTCCTCTCTCTTCCTCCTCTCTCCGCCTCCTCTCTCCTCTTCCTCTCTCTTCCTCCTCTCTCTTCCTCCTCTCTTTTCCTCCTCTCGCTTCCTCCTCTCTCCTCTTCCTCTCTCTTCCTCCTCTCTCTTCATTCTCTCTCTTCCTCCTCTCTCTTCCTCCATTCTCTTTCTCCTTTCTCCTCTTCCTCAGTCTTCCTCCTCTCTCTTCCTACACTCTCCTCCTCCTCTCTCCTCTTCCTCTCTCTTCCTCCTCTCTCTTCCTCCTCTCTCCTCCTCCTCTCTTTTCCACCTCTATCTTCCTCCTCTCTCTTCTTCCACTCTCTTCCTCCTCTCTCTTCCTCCTCTCTTTTCCACTTCTCTCTTCCTCCTCTCTCTTCCTCTCTCTTTTCCTCCTCTCTCTTCCTCCTCTCTCCTCTTCCATTCTCTTCCTCCTCTCTCTTCCTCCTCTCTCTTCCTCCTCTCTCTTCCTCTTTTGTCTGTCTCCTTTCTCCTTTTCCTCACTCTTCCTCGTCACTCTTCCTCCTCTCTCCTCCTCCTCTCTTTCCACCTCTATCTTCCTCCTCTCTCCTCTTCCTCTCTCTTCCTCCTTTCTCTTCCTCCTCTCTCCTCTTCCTCTCTCTTCCTCGTCTCTCTTCCTCCTCTCTCTTTCTCTTCTCTTTCCTCCTCTCTCCTCCTCCTCTCTCCTCTTCCTCACTCTTCCTCCTCTCTCTTCCTCCTCTCTCTTCGTTCTCTCTCCTCTTTCTCACGGTTCCTCCTCTCTCTTCAACCACTCTCTTCCTCCTCTCTCCTCTTCCTCTATCTTCCTTCTCTCTCTTCATCCTCGCTCTTCTTCCTCTCTCTTCCTCCTTTCTCTTTCTCCTTTTTCCTCTTCCCACTCTTCCTCCTGTCTCTTCCTTCTCTCTCCTCCTCCTCTCTCCTCTTCCTGTCTTCCTCGTATATCTTTATGTAATCTCTTCCTCCTCTCTTCTCTCCTCTCTCCTCCTCCTCTCTCCTCTTACTCACTCTTCCTCCTCTCTATTTCTACTCTCTTTTCCACCTCTATCTTCGTCCCCTCTCCTCTTCCTCTCTCTTCCTCGTCTCTCTTCCTCCTCTCTCTTCCTCTTCTCTTTTCCTCCTCTCTCCTCCTCCTCTCTCCTCTTCCTCACTCTTTCTCTTCTCTCCTCTTTCTCAGTGTTCCTTCTCTCTCTTCAACCTCTCTTTTCCTCCTCTCTCCTCTTCCTCTTTCTTCCTTCTCTCTCTTCTTCCTATCTCCTCCTCCTCTCTCTCCCTCCTCTCTCTTCCTCCTCTCTTTTCCTCCTCAATCTTTTTCCTCTCTCTTCCTCTTCTCTCTTCCTCCTCTCTAATCTTCCTCTCTCATCCTCTCTCTTCCTTCACTCTTTTCCTCCTCTCTCTTCCTCCTCTCTCCTCTTCCTCTCTCTTCCTCTCTCTCTTCATTCTCTCTCTTCCTCCTCTCTCTTCCTGCTTTCTCTTTCTCCTTTTCCTCTTCCTCACTCTTCCTCCTGTCTCTTCCTACTCTCTCCTCCTCCTCTCTCCTCTTCCTCTCTCTTCCTCCTCTCTCTTCCTCCTCTCTTTTCCTCCTCTCTCTTCCTCCTCTCTCCTCTTCCTCTCTCTTCCTCCTCTATCTTCATACTCTCTCTTCCTCTTCTCTCTTCATCTTTTCTCTTTCTCCTTTCTCCCCTTCCTCACTCTTCCTCCTCTCTCTTCCTCTTCTCTCTTCCTCCTCTCTAATCTTCCTCTCTCTTCCTCCTCTCTCTTCCTCCTCTTTCTTCGTCCTCTCTCCTCTTTCCCACGGTTCCTCCTCTCTCTTCAACCTCTCTTTTCCTCCTCTCTCCTCTTCCTCTTTCTTCCTTCTCTCTCTTCCTCCTATATCCTCCTCCTCTCTCTTCCTACACTCTCTTCTCCTCTCTTTTCCTTCTCTCTCTTTCTCCTCTCTCTTCCTCCTCTCTCTTCCTCCTCTCTCCTCTACCTCTCTCTTCCTCCTCTCTTTTTCTCCTCTCTCCTCTTCCTCTCTCCTCTTCCTCTCTCTTCCTTCTCTCTCTTCATTCTCTCTCTTCCTGCTCTCTCTTCCTCCTTTCTTTTTCTCCTTTCTCCTCTTCCTCACTCTTCCTCCTCTCTCCACCTCTTCTCTCTTCCTCCTCTATTTTCCTCCTCTCTCTTTTTGCTCTCTCTTCCTCTTCTATCTTCCTCCTCTCTAATCTTCCTCTCTCTTCCTTCTCTCTTTTCCTCCTCTCTCCTCTTTCTCACTGTTCCTTCTCTCTCTTCAACCTCTCTTTTCCTCCTCTCTCCTCTTCCTCTTTCTTCCTTCTCTCTCTTCCTCCTATATCCTCCTTCTCTCTTTTCCTACACACTCTTCCTCCTCCTTTTCCTCCTCTCTCTTTCTCCTCTCTCTTCCTCTTCTCTCTTCCTTCTCTCTAATCTTCCTCTCTCTTCCTCCTCTCTCTTCCTCCTCTCTCTTCCTCCTCTCTCTTCCTCCTCTCTTTTCCTCCTCTCTCCTCTACCTCTCTCTTCCTCCTCTCTTTTCCTCCTCTCTCCTCTTTCTGTCTCCTCTTCCTCTATCTTCCTTCTCTCTCTTCATCCTCTCTCTACCTCCTCTCTTTTCCTCCTCTCTCTTCATTCTCTCTCCTCTTCCTCTCTCTTCCTCCTCTCTCTTCATCCTCTCTCTTCCTCCTCTCTCTTCCTCCTTTCCCGTTCTCCATTCTCATCTTCCTCACTCTTCCTCCTCTCTCTTCCTCTTCTCTCTTCTCCTCTCTCCTCTTTCTCACTGTTCCTCCTCTCTCTTCAACCTCTCTTTTCCTCCTCTCTCCTTTTCCTCTTTCTTCCTTCTCTCTCTTCCTCCTATCTCTCCTCTCTCTTCCTACACTCTCTTCCTCCTCTCTTTTCCTCCTCTCTCCTTTTCCACTCTCTCTCTCCTCGCTCTTCCTCCTCTCTCTTTTTCCTCTCTGTTCCTCTTCTCTCTTCCTCCTCTCTAATCTTCCTCTCTCTTCCTCCTATCTCTTCCTCCTCTCTCTTCCTCCTCTCTCCTCTTCCTCTCTCTTCCTCCTCTTTTCCTCCTCTATCCTACTCCTCTCTCCTCTTCCTCTTTCTTCCTCCTCTCTCTACCTCCTCTCTCTTCCTCCTCTCTCATCTTCCTCTCTCTTCCTCCTCTCTCTTCCTCCTCTCTCTTTCTACTCTCTCTTCCTTCTCTCTCTACCTCCTCTCTCTTCCTCCACTCTTTTCCTCCTCTCTCTTCATCCTCTCTCTTCCTCCTCTCTCTTCCTCCTTTCTCTTTCTCCTTTCTCCTCTTCCTCACACTTCCTCCTCTCTCTTCCTCCTCTCTCCTCCTCCTCTCTCCTCTTCCTCTCTCTTCCTCCTCTCTTTTCCTCCTCTCTCTTCCTCCTCTCTCCTCTTCCTCTGTCTTCCTCCTCTCTCTTCATTCTCTTTCTTCTGCCTCTCTCTTCCTCCTTTCTCTTTCTCCTTTTTCCTCTTCCTCACTCTTCCTCCTCTCTCTTCCTACTCTCTCCTCCTCCTCTCTCCTCTTCCTCTCTCTTCGTCCTCTCTCTAACTCGTCTTTCTTCCTCCTTTCTCATCTTGCTCTCTCTTCCTTCTCTCTCTTCCTCCTCTCTCTTCCTACTGTCTCTTCCTCATTTCTATTCCTCCTGTCTCTTCCTCCTCTCTTTTCCTCCTCTCTCATCCTCCTCTCCTTTCTTCCTCTCTCTTTCTCCTCTCTCTTTCTCCTTTCTCTTTCTCCTTTCTCCTCTTCCTCACTCTTCCTCCTCTCTCTTTCTCCTTTCTCCTCTTCCTCACTCTTTCTCCTCTCTCTTCCTCCTCTCTCCTCTTACACTCTCCTCTTACTCTCTCTTTCTCCTTTCTCTTACTCCTTTCTCCTCTTCCTCACTCTTACTCCTCTCTCTTCCTCCTCTCTCCTCCTCCTATCTCTTCCTCCTCTCTAATCTTCCTCTCTCTTCCTCCTCTCTCTTCCTCCTCTCTCCTCCTCCTATCTCTTCCTCCTCTCTAATCTTCCTCTCTCTTCCTCCTCTTTCTTCCTCCTCTCTCTTCCTCCTCTCTAATCTTCCTCTCTCTTCCTCCTCTCTCTTTCTCTCTCTCTTCTCCTCTCTCCTCTACCTCTCTCTTCCTCCTCTCTTTTCCTCCTCTCTTCTCCTCCTCTCTCCTCTTACTCACTCTTCCTCCTCTCTCTTCCTCCTCTCTTTTCCTCCTCTCTCTTCTTCCTCTCTCCTCTCCCTCTCTCTTCCTCCTCTCTCTTCATTCTCTCTCTTCCTCTTCTCTTTTCTCCCACTCTCCTCCTCCTCTCTCCTCTTCCTCCCTCTTCCTCCTCTCACTTACAACCCTCTTTCCCTCTCTCTCTTCTTCCTCTCTCCTCTTCCTCTTTCTTCCTCGTGTCAGTTCCTTCTCTATCCTCCTCCTCCCTCTTCCCCTTCTCTCTTGCTCCTCTCTCTTCCTCCTCTCTCTTCCTCCTCTCTTTTCCTCCTCTCTCCTCCTACTCTCTTTTCCTCCTCTCTCTTCCTCCTCTCTCTTCCTCATTTCTCCTTTCTCCTTTCTCCTGTTCCTCACTCTTCCTCCTCTCCTTCCTCCTCTCTCCTCCTCCTCTCTCCTCTTCTTCTCTCCTCTTCCTCTCTCTTCCTATTCTCTCTTCATCCTCTGTCATCCTCCTCTCTCTTCCTCCATTCTCTTTCTCCTTTGTCTCTTCCTCACTCTTCCTCCTCTCTCTTCCTCCTATCTCCTCCTCCTCTCTCCTCTTCCTCTCTCTTCCCCTCTCTTTTCCTCCTATCTCTTTTTCCTCTGTCTTCCTCTTCTCTCTTCCTCCTCACTAATCTTCCTCTCTCTTCCTCCTCTCTCTTCCTCCTCTCTCTTCGTCCTCTCTCCTCTACCTCTCTCTTCCTCCTCTCTTTTCCTCCTCCCTCTTCTTCCTCTCTCCTCTTGCTCTCTCTTCCTCATCTCTCTTCCTCCTCTCTCTTCCTCCTCTCATTTCCTTCTCTCTCCTCCTCCTCTCTCTTCTTCCTCTCTGTTCCTCGTCTCTCTTCCTCCTTTCCTTTCCTCCTTACTCCTCTTTCTCACTCTTCCTCCTCTCTCTTCCTATTCTCTCCTCTTCTGCTCTCTTCCTCCTCTCTCTTCCTCCTCTCTCTTCTCCTGTCTCCTCTTCCTCTCTCTTCCTCCGCTCTTTTCCTCCTCTCTCCTCCTCCTCTCTCCTCTTCTTCTCTCTTCCTCCTCTCTCTACCTCCTCTCTCTTCCCCCTCTCTCATCTTCCTCTCTCTTCCCCTCTCTCTTCCTCCTCTCTCTTCCTACTGTCTCTTCCTCCAGTCTCTACCTCCTCTCTCTTCCTCCACTCTGCTCTTCCTCTGTCTTCCTCCGCTCTCTTCCTCATCTCTCCTCTTCCTCTCTCTTCCTCCTCTCTCTTCCTCCTCTGTCTTGTTCCTCTATTTTCCTCCTCTCTCCGCCTCCTCTCTTTTCCTCCCCTCTCCTCCTCCACTCTCGTCTTCCTCTCTCTTCTTACTCTCACTTCCTACTCTCTTTTCCTCCTCTCTCTTTTTCCTATCTCTTCCTCCGCTCTCTTTCTCCTTCCTTTCCCTCCTGTTTCCTATTCCTCTTTCTTCCTCGTCTCTCTCCTCTTCTCTGCTCCCCCTCTCTCTTCCTGCTCTCTCTTCCTCCTCTCTTTTCCTCCTCTTTCATTACCTCTCTCTCCTCCTCTCTCTTCCTCCTCTCTCTTCTTCCTCTCTCTTCCTCCTCTCTTTTCCTCCTCTCTCCTCCTCCTCTCTGCTCTTCCTCTCTCTTCCTCCCCTCTCTATCTCCTCTCTCTTCCTCCTCTCTCCTCTTCCTCTTTCTTCCTCCTCTCTCTTCCTCCTCTCTCTTCCTCTTCTCTCTTCCTACTCTCTCTTCCTCCTCTCTTTTCCTCCTCTCTCTTCTTCCTCTCTCTTCCTCCTCTCTCTTTCTCCTCTCTCCTCCTCCTTTCTCCTCTTCCTCATTCTTCCTCCTCCTTTTCCTCCTCTCTCTTCCTCCTCTCTCTTCCTCCGCTCTCCTCCTCCTCTCTTTTCCTCGTCTCAATATTTCCTCTCTCTTCCTCCTCTCTCTTCCTCCTCTCTCTTCCTCCTCTCTCTTCCTCCGCTCTTTTCCTCCTATCTCCTCCTACTCTCTCCTCTTCCTCTCTCTTCCTCCTCTCTCCTCTTCTCACACTTCCTCCTCTCTCTTCTCCTCTCTCCTCTCCTCTCGTCCTCCTTCTTCCTTCTCTCTCCTTCCTCCTCTCTTCCTCCTCTCTTTTCCTCCTCTCTACTCCTGTCTCTCCTCTTCCTCTATCTTCATCCTCTCTCTTCCTCCTCTCTCTTCCTCCTCTCTTTTCCTCCTATCTCCTCTTCCTCTTTCTTCCTCGTCTCTCTTCCTCCTCTCTCTACCTCCTCTCTCTTCGTCCTCTCTCCTCTTTCTCTCTCTTCCTCCTCTCTTTTCCTCCTCTCTCCTCCACTTTTCTCCTCCTCCTCACACTTCCTTCTCTTTCTTCCTCCTCACTTTTCCTCCTCTCAACGCTTCCTCTTTCTTCCTCCTCTCTCTTCCTCCTTTCTTTTCCTCCTCTTTCCTCTTCCTTTTTCTTTCTCTTCTCTCTTTCTCTTCTCTGTTCCTACTCTCTATTCCTACACTCTCTTCCGTTCCTCTTTTTCTCCTCTCTCCTTTTCCTCTCTCTTCCTCCTCTCTCCTCTTCCTCTCTCTACCTGCTCTCTTTTCCTCCTCTCTCCTCTTCCACACTTTTCTTCCTCTCTCTTCCTCCTCTATCTTCCTACTCTCTCCTCTTCCACTTTCTTCCTCGTCTCTCTTCCTCCTCTCTACCCCTCCTCTCTCTACCTACTCTCTCTTCCTCCTCTCTTTTCCTTCTCTCTCTTTTTCCTCTCTCTTCCTCCTCTCTTTTCCTCCTCTCCCCTCCTCCTCTCTCCTCTTCCTCTCTCTTCCTCCTCTCTCTTCCTCCTCTCTTTTCCTCCAATCTCCTCCTACTCTCTCCTCTTCCTCTCTCTTCCTCCTCTCTCCTCTTCCTCACACTTCCTCCTCTCTCTTCCTCCTCTCTCCTCTTCCTCTCTCTTCCTTCCCTCTCTTCCTCCTCTCTCTTCCTCCTCTATTTCCTCCTCCCTACACCTCTTCTCTCCTCTTCCTCTCTCTTCATCCTCTCTCTTCCTCTTCTATCTTCCTCCTCTCTTTTCCTCCTCTCTCCTATTCCTCTTTCTTCTTCGTCTCTCTTCCTCCTCTCTCTACCTCCTCTCTCTCCTCCTCTCTCCTCTTCCTCCCTCTTCCTCCTCTCTTTTCCTCCTCTCTCCTCCACCTTTCTCCTCCTCCACACACTTCCTCCTCTCTCTTCCTCCTTTCTTTTCCTCCTCTCTACTCCTCCTCTTTCTTTCTCTTCTCTCTTTCTCTTCTCTGTTCATCCTCTCTATTCCTACACTCTCTTCCGTTCCTCTTTTCCTCCTCTCTCCTTTTCCTCTCTCTTCCTCCTCTCTCCTCTTCCTCTCTCTACCTGCTCTCTTTTCCTCCTCTCTCCTCTTCCACACTTTTCTTCCTCTCTCTTCCTCCTCTCTCTTCCTCCTCTCTCCTCTTCCTCTTTCTTCATCCTCTCTCTTCCTACTCTCTCTTCATCCTCTCTCTTCCTCCTCTTTCTTCCTCCTCTCTCTTCTCTCTCCTCTTCCTCTCTCTTCCTCCTCTCTCCTCTTCCTCTGTCTTCCTCCTCTCTCTACCTCCTCTCTCTTCCTCCTCTCTCTTCCTCCTCTCTCCTCTTCGTCTCTCTTCCTGCTCTCTCTTCCTCATTTCTCTTCCTCCTCACTTTTCCTCCTCTCTCCTCTTCGTCTCTCTTCCTCATCTCTCTTCCTCCTCTCTCTTCCTCCTCTTTCCTCTTCCTCACTTTTCCTCCTCTCTCTTCTTCCTCTCTTTTCCTCCTATCTCCTCCTCCTCTCTCCTCTTCCTCACTCTTCCTCCTCTCTCTGCATCCTCTCTCATCTTCCTCTCTCTTCCTTCTCTCTCTTCCTCTTCTCTCTTCCTCCTCTCTTTTCCTCCTCTCTCCTCCTCCTCTCTCCTCTTCCTCTCTCTTTCTCTTCTCTCTTCCTCCTATCTCTTCCTCCACTCTCCTTTTCCTCTCTCTTCCTCCTCTCTCTTACTCCTCTCTCCTCCTCCTCTCTCCTCTTCATCTCTCTTCCTCCTCTCTCTACCTCCACTTTCTTCCCCCTCTCTTCTCTTCCTCTCTCTTCCTCCTCTCTTTCCTCCTCTCTCTTCCTCATTTCTCTTTCTCCTTTCTCCTGTTCCTCACTCTTCCTCCTCTCCTTCCTCCTCTCTCCTCCTCCTCTCTCCTCTTCTCTCCTCTTCCTCTCTCTTCCTATTCTCTCTTCATCCTCTGTCATCCTCCTCTCTCTTCCTCCATTCTCTTTCTCCCTTGTCCTCTTCCTCACTCTTCCTCCTCTCTCTTCCTCCTATCTCCTCCTCCTCTCTCCTCTTTCTCTCTCTTCCCCCTCTCTTTTCCTCCTCTCTCTTTTTCCTCTGTCTTCCTCTTCTCTCTTCCTCCTCACTAATCTTCCTCTCTCTTCCTCCTCTCTCTTCCCCCTCTCTCTTCGTCCTCTCTCCTCTACCTCTCTCTTCCTCCTCTCTTTTCCTCCTCTCTCCTCTTCCTCTCTTCTCTTCCTCTCTCTTCCTACTCTCTCTTCATCCTCTCTCTTCCTCCTCTCTTTTCTCCTCTCTCTTCTTCCTCTCTCCTCTTGCTCTCTCTTCCTCATCTCTCTTCCTCCTCTGTCTTCCTCCTCTCATTTCCTTCTCTCATCCTCCTCCTCTCTCCTCTTCCTCTCTCTTCCTCGTCTCTCTTCCTCCTTTCCTTTCCTCCTTACTTCTCTTTCTCACTCTTCCTCCTCTCTCTTCCTATTCTCTCCTCTTCTGCTCTCTTCCTCCTCTCTCTTCATCCTCTCTCTTCCTCCTGTCTCCTGTTCCTCTCTCTTCCTCCGCTCTTTTCCTCCTCTCTCCTCCTCCTCTCATCCTCTTCTTCTCTCTTCCTCCTCTCTCTACCTCCTCTCTCTTCCCCCTCTCTCATCTTCCTCTCTCTTCCCCCTCTCTCTTCCTCCTCTCTCTTCCTACTGTCTCTTCATCCAGTCTCTACCTCCTCTCTCTTCCTCCACTCTGCTCTTCCTCTCTCTTCCTCCTCTCTCTTCCTCATCTCTCCTCTTCCTCTCTCTTCCTCCTCTCTCTTCCTCCTCTGTCTTGTTCCTCTATTTTCCTCCTCTCTCCGCCTCCTCTCTCTTCCTCCTCTCTCCTCCTCCACTCTCGTCTTCCTCTCTCTTCCTACTCTCACTTCCTACTCTCTTTTCCTCCTCTCTCTTTTTCCTATCTCTTCCTCCGCTCTCTTTCTCCTCCCTTTCCCTCCTGTTTCTATTCCTCTTTCTTCCTCGTCTCTCTCCTCCTCTCTGCTCCCCCTCTCTCTTCCTGCTCTCTCTTCCTCCTCTCTTTTCCTCCTCTTTCATTTTCCTCTCTCTTCCTCCTCTCTCTTCCTCCTCTCTCATCCTCCTCTCTCTTCCTCCTCTCTTTTCCTCCTCTCTCCTCCTCCTCTCTCCTCTTCCTCTCTCTTCCTCCTCGCTCTTCCTTCTCTCTCTACCTCCTCTCTGTTCCTCCTCTCTTCTCTTCCTCACTCTTCCTCCTCTCTTTTCCTCCTCTCTCCTTTTCCTCTCTTTTCCTCCTTCTACTTTCTCATTTTCCTCTCTCTTCCTCCTCTCTCTTCCCCCTCTCTTCTCTTCCTCTCTCTTCCTCCTCTCTCTTCCTCCTCTCTCTTCTTCCTCTCTCTTCCTCCTCTCTTTTCCTCCTCTCTCCTCCTCCTCTCTGCTCTTCCTCTCTATTCCTCCCCTCTCTATCTCCTCTCTCTTCCTCCTCTCTCCTCTTCCTCTTTCTTCCTCCTCTCTCTTCCTCCTCTCTCTTCTCCTCTCTTATCCTCCTCTCTCCTATTCCTCTTTCTTCCTCTTCTCTCTTTCTCCTCTCTGTTCCTCTTCTCTCTTCCTACTCTCTCTTCCTCCTCTCTTTTCCTCCTCTCTCTTCTTCCTCTCTCTTCCTCCTCTCTCTTTCTCCTCTCTCCTCCTCCGCTCTCTTCCTCCTCTCTTTTCCTCGTCTCAATATTTCCTCTCTCTTCCTCCTCTCTCTTCCTCCTCTCTTTTCCTTCTCTCTCCTTTTCCTCTCTTTTCCTCCTCTCTCCTCCTTCTCTCTCCTCTTCCTCTCTCTTCCTCCTCTCTCTTCCTCCTCTCTTTTCCTCCTATCTCCTCCTACTCTCTCCTCTTCCTCTCTCTTCCTCCTCTCTCCTCTTCCTCACACTTCCTCCTCTCTCTTCCTCCTCTCTCCTCGTCTCTCTCTTCCTTCTCTCTCTTCCTCCTCTCTCTTCCTCCTCTCTTTTCCTCCTCTCTACTCCTGTTCTCTCCTCTTCCTCTATCTTCATCCTCTCTCTTCCTCCTCTCTCTTCCTCCTCTCTTTTCCTCCTATCTCCTCTTCCTCTTTCTTCCTCGTCTCTCTTCCTCCTCTCTCTACCTCCTCTCTCTTCGTCCTCTCTCCTCTTTCTCTCTCTTCCTCCTCTCTTTTCCTCCTCTCTCCTCCACTTTTCTCCTCCTCCTCACACATCCTTCTCTTTCTTCCTCCTCACTTTTCCTCCTCTCTACGCTTCCTCTTTCTTCCTCCTCTCTCTTCCTCCTTTCTTTTCCTCCTCTTTCCTCTTCCTTTTTCTTTCTCTTCTCTCTTTCTCTTCTCTGTTCCTACTCTCTATTCCTACACTCTCTTCCGTTCCTCTTTTTCTCCTCTCTCCTTTTCCTCTCTCTTCCTCCTCTCTCCTCTTCCTCTCTCTACCTGCTCTCTTTTCCTCCTCTCTCCTCTTCCACACTTTTCTTCCTCTCTCTTCCTCCTCTATCTTCCTACTCTCTCCTCTTCCACTTTCTTCCTCGTCTCTCTTCCTCCTCTCTACCCCTCCTCTCTCTACCTACTCTCTCTTCCTCCTCTCTTTTCCTTCTCTCTCTTTTTCCTCTCTCTTCCTCCTCTCTTTTCCTCCTCTCCCCTCCTCCTCTCTCCTCTTCCTCTCTCTTCCTCCTCTCTCTTCCTCCTCTCTTTTCCTCCAATCTCCTCCTACTCTCTCCTCTTCCTCTCTCTTCCTCCTCTCTCCTCTTCCTCACACTTCCTCCTCTCTCTTCCTCCTCTCTCCTCTTCCTCTCTCTTCCTTCCCTCTCTTCCTCCTCTCTCTTCCTCCTCTATTTTCCTCCTCCCTACACCTCTTCTCTCCTCTTCCTCTCTCTTCATCCTCTCTCTTCCTCTTCTATCTTCCTCCTCTCTTTTCCTCCTCTCTCCTATTCCTCTTTCTTCTTCGTCTCTCTTCCTCCTCTCTCTACCTCCTCTCTCTTCCTCCTCTCTCCTCTTCCTCCCTCTTCCTCCTCTCTTTTCCTCCTCTCTCCTCCACCTTTCTCCTCCTCCACACACTTCCTCCTCTCTCTTCCTCCTTTCTTTTCGTCCTCTCTACTCCTCCTCTTTCTTTCTCTTCTCTCTTTCTCTTCTCTGTTCATCCTCTCTATTCCTACACTCTCTTCCGTTCCTCTTTTCCTCCTCTCTCCTTTTCCTCTCTCTTCCTCCTCTCTCCTCTTCCTCTCTCTACCTGCTCTCTTTTCCTCCTCTCTCCTCTTCCACACTTTTCTTCCTCTCTCTTCCTCCTCTCTCTTCCTCCTCTCTCCTCTTCCTCTTTCTTCATCCTCTCTCTTCCTACTCTCTCTTCATCCTCTCTCTTCCTCCTCTTTCTTCCTCCTCTCTCTTCTCTCTCCTCTTCCTCTCTCTTCCTCCTCTCTCCTCTTCCTCTGTCTTCCTCCTCTCTCTACCTCCTCTCTCTTCCTCCTCTCTCTTCCTCCTCTCTCCTCTTCGTCTCTCTTCCTGCTCTCTCTTCCTCATTTCTCTTCCTCCTCACTTTTCCTCCTCTCTCCTCTTCGTCTCTCTTCCTCATCTCTCTCCTCCTCTCTCTTCCTCCTCTTTCCTCTTCCTCACTTTTCCTCCTCTCTCTTCTTCCTCTCTTTTCCTCCTATCTCCTCTTCCTCTCTCCTCTTCCTCACTCTTCCTCCTCTCTCTGCATCCTCTCTCATCTTCCTCTCTCTTCCTTCTCTCTCTTCCTCTTCTCTCTTCCTCCTCTCTTTTCCTCCTCTCTCCTCCTCCTCTCTCCTCTTCCTCTCTCTTTCTCTTCTCTCTTCCTCCTATCTCTTCCTCCACTCTCCTTTTCCTCTCTCTTCCTCCTCTCTCTTACTCCTCTCTCCTCCTCCTCTCTCCTCTTCATCTCTCTTCCTCCTCTCTCTACCTCCACTTTCTTCCCCTCTCTTCTCTTCCTCTCTCTTCCTCCTCTCTCTTCCTCCTCTCTCTTCCTCATTTCTCTTTCTCCTTTCTCCTGTTCCTCACTCTTCCTCCTCTCCTTCCTCCTCTCTCCTCCTCCTCTCTCCTCTTCTCTCCTCTTCCTCTCTCTTCCTATTCTCTCTTCATCCTCTGTCATCCTCCTCTCTCTTCCTCCATTCTCTTTCTCCCTTGTCCTCTTCCTCACTCTTCCTCCTCTCTCTTCCTCCTATCTCCTCCTCCTCTCTCCTCTTTCTCTCTCTTCCCCCTCTCTTTTCCTCCTCTCTCTTTTTCCTCTGTCTTCCTCTTCTCTCTTCCTCCTCACTAATCTTCCTCTCTCTTCCTCCTCTCTCTTCCCCCTCTCTCTTCGTCCTCTCTCCTCTACTTCTCTCTTCCTCCTCTCTTTTCCTCCTCTCTCCTCTTCCTCTCTCCTCTTCCTCTCTCTTCCTACTCTCTCTTCATCCTCTCTCTTCCTCCTCTCTTTTCCTCCTCTCTCTTCTTCCTCTCTCCTCTTGCTCTCTCTTCCTCATCTCTCTTCCTCCTCTGTCTTCCTCCTCTCATTTCCTTCTCTCTCCTCCTCCTCTCTCCTCTTCCTCTCTCTTCCTCGTCTCTCTTCCTCCTTTCCTTTCCTCCTTACTTCTCTTTCTCACTCTTCCTCCTCTCTCTTCCTATTCTCTCCTCTTCTGCTCTCTTCCTCCTCTCTCTTCATCCTCTCTCTTCCTCCTGTCTCCTGTTCCTCTCTCTTCCTCCGCTCTTTTCCTCCTCTCTCCTCCTCCTCTCTCCTCTTCTTCTCTCTTCCTCCTCTCTCTACCTCCTCTCTCTTCCCCTCTTCTTTCTTTCATCTTCCTCTCTCTTCCCCCTCTCTCTTCCTCCTCTCTCTTCCTACTGTCTCTTCATCCAGTCTCTACCTCCTCTCTCTTCCTCCACTCTGCTCTTCCTCTCTCTTCCTCCTCTCTCTTCCTCATCTCTCCTCTTCCTCTCTCTTCCTCCTCTCTCTTCCTCCTCTGTCTTGTTCCTCTATTTTCTCCTCTCTCCGCCTCCTCTCTCTTCCTCCTCTCTCCTCCTCCACTCACGTCTTCCTCTCTCTTCCTACTCTCACTTCCTACTCTCTTTTCCTCCTCTCTCTTTTTCCTATCTCTTCCTCCGCTCTCTTTCTCCTCCCTTTCCCTCCTGTTTCCTATTCCTCTTTCTTCCTCGTCTCTCTCCTCCTCTCTGCTCCCCCTCTCTCTTCCTGCTCTCTCTTCCTCCTCTCTTTTCCTCCTCTTTCATTTTCCTCTCTCTTCCTCCTCTCTCTTCCTCCTCTCTCTTCCTCCTCTCTCTTCCTCCTCTCTTTTCCTCCTCTCTCCTCCTCCTCTCTCCTCTTCCTCTCTCTTCCTCCTCGCTCTTCCTTCTCTCTCTACCTCCTCTCTGTTCCTCCTCTCTTCTCTTCCTCACTCTTCCTCCTCTCTTTTCCTCCTCTCTCCTTTTCCTCTCTTTTCCTCCTCTCTCATTTTCCTCTCTCTTCCTCCTCTCTCTTCCCCCTCTCTTCTCTTCCTCTCTCTTCCTCCTCTCTCTTCCTCCTCTCTCTTCTTCCTCTCTCTTCCTCCTCTCTTTTCCTCCTCTCTCCTCCTCCTCTCTGCTCTTCCTCTCTATTCCTCCCTCTCTATCTCCTCTCTCTTCCTCCTCTCTCCTCTTCCTCTTTCTTCCTCCTCTCTCTTCCTCCTCTCTCTTCCTCCTCTCTTATCCTCCTCTCTCCTATTCCTCTTTCTTCCTCTTACTCTCTTTCTCCTCTCTGTTCCTCTTCTCTCTTCCTACTCTCTCTTCCTCTCTCTTTTCCTCCTCTCTCTTCTTCCTCTCATCTTCCTCCTCTCTCTTTCTCCTCTCTCCTCCTCCGCTCTCTTCCTCCTCTCTTTCCTCGTCTCAATATTTCCTCTCTCTTCCTCCTCTCTCTTCCTCCTCTCTTTTCCTTCTCTCTCCTTTTCCTCTCTTTTCCTCCTCTCTCCTCCTTCTCTCTCCTCTTCCTCTCTCTTCCTCCTCTCTCTTCCTCCTCTCTTTTCCTCCTATCTCCTCCTACTCTCTCCTCTTCCTCTCTCTTCCCTCTCTTCCTCTTCCTCACACTTCCTCCTCTCTCTTCCCTCCTCTCTCCTCGTCCTCTCTCTTCCTTCTCTCTCTTCCTCCTTTCTCTTCTTCCTCTCTTTTCCTCCTCTCTACTCCTGTTCTCTCCTCTTCCTCTATCTTCATCCTCTCTCTTCCTCCTCTCTCTTCCTCCTCTCTTTTCCTCCTATCTCCTCTTCCTCTTTCTTCCTCGTCTCTCTTCCTCCTCTCTCTACCTCCTCTCTCTTCGTCCTGTCTCCTCTTTCTCTCTCTTCCTCCTCTCTTTTCCTCCTCTCTCCTCCACCTTTCTCCTCCTCCTCACACTTCCTCCTCTTTCTTCCTCCTCACTTTTCCTCCTCTCCACTCTTCCTCTTTCTTCCTCCTCTCTCTTCCTCCTTTCTTTTCCTCCTCTCTCCTCTTCCTTTTTCTTTCTCTTCTCTCTTTCTCTTCTCTGTTCCTACTCTCTATTCCTACACTCTCTTCCGTTCCTCTTTTCCTCCTCTCTCCTTTTCCTCTCTCTTCCTCCTCTCTCCTCTTCCTCTCTGTACCTGCTCTCTTTTCCTCCTCTCTCCTCTTCCACACTTTTTCTTCCTCTCTCTTCCTCCTCTATCTTCCTCTTCTCTCCTCTTCCTCTTTCTTCCTCGTCTCTCTTCCTCCTCTCTGCCCCTCATCTCTCTACCTACTCTCTCTTCCTCCTCTCTTTTCCTTCTCTCTCTTTTTCCTCTCTCTTCCTCCTCTCTTTTCCTCCTCTCCCCTCCTCCTCTCTCCTCTTCCTCTCTCTTCCTCCTCTCTCTTCCTCCTCTCTTTATTCCTATCTCCTCCTACTCTCTCCTCTTCCTCTCTCTTCCTCCTCTCTCCTCTTCCTCACACTTCCTACCTCTCTCTTCCTCCTCTCTCCTCTTCCTCTCTCTCCTTCCCTCTCTTCCTCCTCTCTCTTCCTCCTCTATTTTCTCCCCCCTACTCCTCTTCTGTCCTCTTCCTCTCTCTTCATCCTCTCTCTTCCTCTTCTCTCTACCTCCTCTCTCTTCCTCCTCTCTCCTCTTCCTGCCTCTTCCTCCTCTCTTTCCTCCTCTCTCCTCCACCTTCTCCTCCTCCACACACTTCCTCCTCTTTCTTCATCCTCACTTTTCCTCCTCTCTAATCCTCCTCTTTCTTCCTCCTCTCTCTTCCTCCTTTCTTTTCCTCCTCTCTCCTCTTCCTTTTTCTTTCTCTTCTCTCTTTCTCTTCTCTGTTCATCCTCTCTATTCCTACACTCTCTTCCGTTCCTCTTTTCCTCCTCTCTCCTCTTCCTCTCTCTACCTGCTCTCTTTTCCTCCTCTCTCCTCTTCCACACTTTTCTTCCTCTCTCTTCCTCTTCTCTCCTCTTCCTCTCTCTTCATCTATCTCTCTTCCTACTCTCTCTTCATCCTCTCTCTTCCTCCTCTTTCTTCCTCCTCTCTCTTCTCTCTCCTCTTCCTCTCTCTTCCTCCTCTCTCCTCTTCCTCTCTCTTCCTCCTCTCTCTACCTCCTCTCTCTTCCTCCTCTCTCTTCCTCCTCTCTCCTCTTCGTCTCTTTTCCTCCTCTCTCTTCCTCATTCTCTTCCTCCTCACTTTTCCTCCTCTCTCCTCTTCGTCTCTCTTCCTCATCTCTCTTCCTCCTCTCTCTTCCTCCTATTTCCTCTTCCTCACTTTTCCTCCTCTCTCTTCCTCCTCTCTCTTCCTCCTCTTTCCTCTTCCTCACTTTTCCTCCTCTCTCTTCCTCCTCTCTTTTCCTACACTCTCTTCCTTCTCTCTATTCCTGCTCTCTTCTTTTCCTCTAACTTCCTCCTCTCTCCTTTTCCTCTCTCTTCCTCCTCTCTCATTTTTTCTCTCTTCCTCCTCTCTCTTCCTACTATCTCCTCTTCCTCTCTCTCCCTCTCTCTCTTCCTCCTCTCTTTTCCTACTCTCTCCTCTACCTCTTTCTTTCTCTTCTCTCTTACTCCTCTCTGTTCCTCCTCTCTGTTCCTACTCTCTCTTCTGTCTCTCTTTTCCTCCTCTCTCCTTTTCCTCTCCCTTCCTCCTCTCTCTTCCTCCTCTCTCTTCCTCCTCTCTCCTCTTCCCCTCTCTACCTCCTCTCTATTCCTCCTCTCTCCTCTTCCACACTTTTCCTCCTCTTTCTTCCTCCTCTTTTTTCCTCCTCTATCCCCTTCCTCTCTCTTCCTCCTCTCTCTACATCCTCTCTCTTCCTCCTCTCTCCTCTTCCTCTCTCTTCCTTCTTTCTCTTCCTCCTCTCTCTTCCTACTCTCTCTTCAACCTCTCTCTTCCTCCTCTTTCTTTCTCCTCTCTCTTCCTCCTCTCTCCTCTTCCTCACTCTTCCTCCTCTCTTTTCCTCCCTTATCCTCCTCCCTCTCTCCTCTTCTCTCTCTTCTTTTCCTTCCTCTCTTTTCCTCCTCTCTCTTCCTCCTCTATTTTCCTCCTCTCTCCTCCTCCTGTCTCCTATTCTCTCTCTTTCTCCTCTGTCTACCTCCTCTCTCTTCCTCCTCTCTCCTATTCCTCTTCCTCCTCACTTTTCCCTCCTCTCTCCTCCTCCTCTCTCCTCTTCCTCTCTCTTCTTCCTCTCTATTCGTCCTCTCTTTCCTCCTCTCTCATCTTCCTCACTCTTACTCCTCTCTCTTCCTCCACTCTCCTCTCCCTCTCTCCTCCTCCTCTCTCTTCCTCCTCTCTCCTCCTCCTCTCTCTTCTTCCTCTCTCTTCCTCCTCACTCTACCTCCACTTTTTCCCTCCTCTCTACTCTTCCTCGCTCTTCCTCCTCTCACTTCCTCCTCTCTTCCTCCTCTCTTCTCCTCCTCTCTCCTCCTCCTCTCTCCTCTTCCTCTCTCTTCCTCCTCTCTCTTCCTCGTCTCTCCTATTCCTCTCTCTTCCTCCTCTCTCTTCCTCCTTTCTCATCTTCTCACTCTTCCGCCTCTCTCTTCATCCTCTCTCATCTTCCTCTGTCTTCCTCCTCTCTCTTCCTCCTCTCCCCTTTTCCTCTCTCTACATCCTCTCTTTCCTCCTCTCTCCTCTTCCACACTTTTCCTCCTCTATTTTCCTCCTCTCTTTTCCTCCTCTCTCCTCTTCCTATCTCTTCTTCCTCTCTCTACCTCCTCTCTCGTCCTCCTCTCTCCTCCTCCTCTCTCTTCCTCCACTCTCTTATTCCGCTCTTTTCCTCCTCTCTCCTTTTCCTCTCTCTGCCTTGTCTGCCTACCTCCTCTCTCTTACTCCTGTCTCCTTTTCCTCTCTCTTCCTCGTCAATCTTTCTCCTCTCTCTTCCTCCTCGCTCTTCCTCCTCTCTTTTCCTCCTCTCTCCTCCTACTCTCTCTTCCTACTCACACTTCCTCCTCTCTCCTCCTCCTCTCTCCTCTTCCGCTCTTTTCCTCCTCTCTCCTTTTCCTATCTCTTCTTCTTTTCTCTTCCTCCTCTCTCTTCCTACACTCTCTTCATCCTCTCTCTTCCTCCTTTTTTTCTTCCTCCTCTCTCTTCCTCCTCTCTCCTCTTCATCTCTCTTCCTCCTCTCTCTTCATCCTCTCTTGTCTTCCTCTCTCTTCCTCCTCTCTCTTCATTCTCTTTCATCTTCCTCTCTCTTCCTCCTCTCTCTTCCTCCTCTCTTTTCCTCCTATCTCCTCCTCCTCTCTCCGCTTCCTCACTCTTCCTCCTCTCTCTTCATCCTCTCTCATCTTCCTCTCTCATCCTCCTCTCTCTTCCTCTTCTCTCCTCCGCCTCTCTTTTCCTCCTCTCTCCTCCTCGTCTCTCCTCTTCCTCTCTCTTTCTCCTCTCTCTTCCTCCTCTCTCTTCCTCCTCTCTTGTACTGCTCTCTTCCTCTCTTTCTTCCTCGTCTCTCTTCCTCCTCTCTCCTCCTCCTCTCTCTTCCTCGTCTCTCTTCTTCCTCTCTTTTCCTCCTCTCTCCTCTTCTTCTCTCTTCCTCCTCTCTCTTCCTCCTCTCTCTTCCTCCACTCTTTTCCTCCTCTCTCCTCCACCTCTCTTCTCCTCCTCTCTTCTCTTCCTCACACTTCCTCCTCTTTCTTCCTCCTCACTTTTCCTCCTCTCTCCTCTTCCTCTCTCTTCCTCCTCTCTTTTCCTCCTCTCTACTCCTCTTCTCTCCTCTTCCTCTCTCTTCATCCTCTCTCTTCCTCCACTCTCTTCTACCTCTCTCTTCCTCCTCTCTTCCTCCTCTCTTTTCCTCCTCTCTCCTCCTCCTCTCTCCTCTTCCTCCCTCTTCCTCCTCTCACTACCTCCTCTCTCTTCCTCCTCTCTCCTCTTCGTGTCTCTTCCTCCTCTCTCTTCCTCCTCTCTCTTCCTCATCTCTCTTCATCCTCACTTTTCCTCCTCTCTCCTCCTCCTCTCTCCTCTTCCTTTCTCTTCCTCCTCTCTCTTCCTCCTCTCTCTTCCTCCTCTCTCCTCTTCCTCACTTTTCCTCCTCTCTCTTCCTCCTCTCTCCTCTTCTTCTCTCTTCGTCCTCTCTCTTCCTCCTCTCTCCTCTTCCTTCTCCTCTTCCTCTCTCTTCCTCCTCACTCTACCTCCACTTTCTTCCTCCTCTCTCCTCTTCCTCGCTCTTCCTCCACTCTCTTCCTCCTCTCTCTTCCTCCTTTCTCATCTTCCTCACTCTTGCTCCTCTCTCTTCATCCTCTCTCATCTTCCTCTTCTCTTTTCATACTCTCTCCTCCTACTCTCTCATCTTCCTCTCTCTTCCTCCTCTCTCTTTCTCCTCTCTCTTCCTCCTCTCTCCTCTTCCTCAGTCTTCCTCCTCTCTCTTCCTACTCTCTCTTCCTCATCTCTCTTCCTCCTCTCTCTTCCTCCTCTCTTTTCCTCCTCTCTCCTCCTACTCTCTCCTCTTCCTCTCTCTTCCTCCTCTCTCTTCCTCCTCTCTCTTCCTTCTCTCTCCTCTTCCTCTCTCTTCTTCCTCTCTCTTCCTCCTATCTCTTCCTTCTCTCTCTTCCTCCTCTCTCCTCTTCCTCTCTCTTCTTCCTTTCTCTTCCTCCTCTCTCCTCTTCCTCTTTCTTCTTCGTCTCTCTTCATCTTCTCTCTTCCTCCTCTCTTTCCTCCTCTCTCCTCCTCCTCTCTGCTCTTACTCATTCTTCCTCCTCTCTCTTCCTCCTCTCTCCTCTTCCTCTTTCTTCCTCGTCTCTCTTCCTCCTCTCTGCTCCTCCTCTCTCTACCTACTCTCTCTTCCTCCTCTCTCTTCTTCCTCTCTCTTCCTCCTCTCTCTTCCTCCTCTCTCCTCTTCCTCTCTCTTCCTCCTCTCTCTTCGTACCCTCTCTTCCTCTTCTCGCTTCCTCCTCTATCTTCCTCCTCTCTTTTCCTCCTCTCTCCTCCTCCTCTCTCCTATTCCTCTCTCTTTCTCCTCTCTCTTCCTCCTCTCTCTTCATCCTCTCTCCTCTTCCTCTCTCTTCCTCCTCTCTCTTCCTCCTCTCTCTTCCTCCTCTCTCTTCCTCCTCTCTCTTCCTCCTCTCTCTTCCTTCTCTCTTTACCTCCTCCCTCCTTTTCCTCTCTCTTCCTCCTCTCTCTTCCTCCAGTCTTTTCCTCCATTCTACTCCTCCTCTCTTCACTTCCTCTGTCTTTCCTTTCTCTTTGCTTCCTCTCTCTTCCTCCTCCCTCTTTATCCTCTCTCTTCCTCCTCTCTTTTTCTCCTCTCTACTCCTCCTCTCTCATCCTCCTCACTCTTCCTCCTCTCTCTTCCTTCTCTCTCTTCCTCCTCTCTCTTCCTCCTCTCTTTTCCTCCTCTCCCCTTTTCCTCTCTCTACCTCCTATGTCATTTTCCACTCTCTTTCTCCTCTCTTTTTCTCCTCTCTCCTCTTGCTCTTTCTTACTCGTCTCTCTTCATCTTCTCTCTTCCTCCTCCCTTTTCCTCCTCTCTCCTCCTCCTCTCTCCTCTTACTCACTCTTCCTCCTCTCTCTTCCTCCTCTCTTTTCCTCCTCTATCTTCCTACACATTCCTCTTCATCTCTCTTCCTCGTCTCTCTTCCTCCTCTCTCTTCCTCCTCTATTTTCCTCCTCTCTCCTCTTCTTCTTTCTTCCTCGTCTCTCTTCCTCCTCTCTCCTACTCCTCTCTCTTCCTACTCTCACTTCCTCCTCTCTCCTCCTCCTCTGTCCTCTTACTCTCTCTTCCTCCTCTCTCTACCTCCTCTCTCTTCCTCATCTCTCCTCTTCCTCTCTCTTCCTCCTATCTATTCCTCCCTTCTCCTCTTCCTCTCTCCTCTTCCTCTCTCTTCCTCCTCTGTCTACATCCTCTCTCTTCCTCCACTCTCCTCTTCCTCTCTCTTCCTCATCTCTTTTCCTCCTCTATCCTCCTCCTCTATTTTCCTCCTCTCTCCTCCTCTCTCCTCTTCCTCTCTCTTCCTCCTCTCTCTTCCTCATCTCTTCCTCCTTACTCCTCTTCCTCCTTACTCCTCTTCCTCATTCTTCCTCCTCTCTCTTCCTCCTCTCTCCTCTTCCTCTCTCTTCCTCCTCTCTCTTCCGCCTTTCTTTTCCTCCTCTCTCCTCCTTCTATCTCCTCTTCCCCTCTGTTCGTCCTCTCTCTTCCTCCGCTCCTTTCCTCCTCTCTCCTCTTCCTCTCTCATTCTCCTCTCTTTTCCTCCTCTCTCCTCCTCCCCTCTCATCTTCCTCTATCTTCCTCCTCCCTCTACATGCTCTCTCTTCCTCCTCTCTCCTCTTCCTCTCTCTTCCTCCTCTCTTTTCCTCCTTTCTCTTCCTCCTTTCTCCTCTTCCTCACTCTTGCTCCTCTCTCTTCATCCTCTCTCATCATCCTCTATCTTCCTCCTTTCCCTTCCTAATCTCTCTTCCTCCTCCCTTTTCCTCCTCTGTCCTCCTTCACTCTCCTCTTCCTCTCTCGTCCTCCTCTCTCTTCCTCCTCTCTCTTCCTCCTCTCTCCTCTTCCTCTCTCTTCCTCCTCTCTGTTCCTCCTCTCTGTTTCTCCACGATCTTGATCCTCTCTGCTCTTCCTCTCTCTTCCTCGTCTCTCTTCCTCCTCTCTCTTCCTCTTCCCTTTTCCTACTCTCTCTTCCTCCTGTCTCTTCTTCCTCACTCTTCCTCCTCTCTCTTCCTCCTCTTTTTTACTCTTCCTCTCATTCTTCCTCGTCTCTCTTCCTCCTCTCTCCTCCTCCTATCTCTTCCTCCTCTGTCTACACCCTCTCTCTTCCTCCTCTCTCCTCTTCCTCTATTTTTCTCCTCTGTCTACCCCTCTCTCTTCCTCCTCTCTCCTCTTCTTCTCTCTTCCTCGTCTCTCTTCCTCCTCTCTCTTCCTCCTCTCTCCTCTTCCTCTCTCTTCCTCCTCTCTCTTCCTCCTATCTCTTCCTCCTCTCTCTTCCTCCTCTCTCCTCTTCCTCTCTCTTCTTCCTCTCTCTTCCTCCTCTCTCCTCTTCCTCTCTCTTCCTCCTCTCTCATCCTCCTCTCTCTTCCTCCTCTTTCTTCCTCCTCTCTCTTCCTACTCTCTTTTCCTCCTCTATCTTCCTCCTCTCTCCTCTTCCTCTCTCTTCCTCGTCTCTCTTCCTCCTCTCTCTTCCTCCTCTCTCTTCCTCCTCTCTCCTCTTCCTCTCTCTTCTTCCTCTCTCTTCCTCCTCTCTCCTCTTCCTCTCTCTTCCTCCTCTCTCATCCTCCACTCTCTTCATCCTCTTTCTTCCTCCTCTCTCTTCCCCCACCTCATCGTCCTCTCTCCTTTTCCTCTCTCTTCGTCCTCTCTCTTCCTACCCTCTCCTCTTCCTCTCTCTTCCTCCTCACTTTTCCTCCTCTCTCTTCCTCATCTATCCTCTTCCTCTCTCTTCCACCTCTCTCTTCCTCCTCTCTTTTCCTCCTCTCTCCAATTCCTCTCTCTTCTCCTCTCTCTTCGTCCTCTCTATTCCTCCTCTCTATTCCTCCTCTCTCTTTTTCCTCTCTCTTCCTCCTCTCTCTTCTTACTCTCTCTTGATCCTGTCTTTTCCACCACCTCTTCGTCCTCTCTCCTTTTTCTGTCTCCTCCTCTTCTCTTCTTTTCCTCTTTCTTCCTCCTCTCTCTTCCTCCTCTCTCTTCTTTCTCTCTCTTCCTCCTCTCCCTTCCTCCTCTCTCTTCTTCCTCTCTCTTCCTCCTCTCTTTTCCTCCACCTCTTCCTCCGCTCTCCTTTTCCTCTCTCTTCCTCTTTTCTCCTTTTCCTCTCTCTTCCTCCTCTCTCTTCCTCCTCACTCTTCCTCCTCTCTTTTCCTCCACCTCTTCCTCCTCTCTCCTTTTTCTCTCTCTTCCTCCTCTCTCTTCCTACACTCTCCTCTTCCTCTCTCTTCCTCCCCTCTTTTCCTCCTCTCTCCTTTTTCTCTCTCTTCCTCTTCTCTCTTCCTCCTCTCTTTCCCTCCTCTCTCCCATTCCTCTCTCTTCCTCCTCTCTCCTCCTCCTCTCTCTTCCTCCTCTCTCCTCTTCCTCTCTCTTCCCCTTCTCTCCTCCTCCTCTCTCCTCTTCCTATCTCTTCCTCTGCCCCCTCCCTCCTCTCTCTTCTTCCTCTCTCTTCCTCCTCTCTCTTCCTCCTCTCTCTTCCTCCTCTCTGTTCCTCCACCTCTTCCTCCTCTCTCCTTTTGCACTCTCTTCCTCCTCTCTCTTTTTCCTCTCTCTTCCTCCTCTCTCTTCTTACTCTCTCTTCGTCCTCTCTCCTTTTCCTGTCTCCTCCTCTTCTCTTCTTTTCCTCTTTCTTCCTCCTCTCTCTTCCTCCTCTCTCCTCTTCCTCTCTCTTCCTCCTCTCTCCTCCTCCTCTCTCCTCTACCTCTCTCTTCCTCCTGTCTTTTCCTAAACCTCTTCCTCCTCTCTCATTTTCCACTCTCTTTTTCCTCTCTCCTCTTCCTCTCTCTTCCTCCTCTCTCTTCCTCCTCTCTCTTCCACTTCTCTCTTCCTCCTCTCTTTTCCTCCACCTCTACCTCCGCTCTCATTTTCCTCTCTCTTCCTCCTTTCTCCTTTTCCTCTCTCTTCCTCCTCTCTCTTCCTCCTCTCTCTTCCTCCTCTCTTTTCTTCCTCCTCTTCCTCCTCTCTCTTTTTTCTCTCTCTTCCTCCTCTCTCTTCCTACTCTCTCCTCTTCCTCTCTCTTCCTCCTCTCTCTTCCTCCTCTCTTTCCCTACTCTCTCCCATTCCTCTCTCTTCCTCCTCTCTCCACCTCCTCTCTCTTCCTCCTCTCTCCTCCTCCTCTCTCCTCTTCCTCTCTCTTCCTCCTCTCTCCTCTTTCTCTCTCTTCCTCCTCTCTCCTCCTCCTGTCTCCTCTTTCTCTCTCTTCCTCCTCTCTCCTCTTCTTCTCTCTTCCTCCTCCCCTTCCCTCCTCTCTCTTCTTCCTCTCTCTTCCTCCTCTCTCTTCCTCCTCTCTCTTCCTCCTCTCTGTTCCTCCACCTCTTCCTCCTCTCTCCTTTTCCTCTCTCTTTCTCCTCTCTCATTTTCTTCTCTCTTCCTCATATCTCTTCCTACTCTCTCCTCTTCCTCTCTCTTCCTCCTCTCTTTTCCTCCGCTCTCTTCCTCCTCTCTCCTCTTCCTCTCTCTTCCTCCTCTCTCTCCTCCTCTCTTTTCCTCCTCTCTCCGCCTCCTCTGTCCTCTTCCTCGCTCTTTCTCCTCTCTCTTCATCCTCTCTCTTCCTCCTCTCTCCTCTTCCTCTCTCTCCTCCTCTCTTTTCCTCCCTCTCTCTTCCTCCTCACTCTTACTTCTCTATTTTCCTCTTCTCTATTTTTCTTCTCTCTTCCTCTTCTCTCTTCCTCCACTCTCTTCCTCCTTTCTTCCTCCTCTCTCCTCTTCCTCTCTCTTCCTCCTCTCTTATTCCTCCACCTCTTTCCTCCTCTCTCATTTTCCTCTCTCTTCCTATTCTCTACTTTCCTCTCTCTTCCTCCTCTCTCTTCCTCCTCTCTCTTCCTCCACTCTCTTCCTCCTCTCACCCTCTTCCTCTCTCTTCCTCCTCTCACTTCCTCCACTCTCTTCTTCCTCTCTCTTCCTCCACTCTTTTCTTCTCTCTTCTTACTCTCTCCTTTTCCTCTCTCTTCCTCCTCTCTCTTCCTCCTCTCTCTTCCTCCTATCTTTTCCTCCACCTCTTCCTCCTCTCTCCTTTTCCTCTCTCCTCTTCCTCTCTCTTCCTCCTCTCTCTTCCTCCTCTCTCTTCCTCCTCGCTCCTCCTACTCTCTCTCTCCTCCCCTCTCTTACTCCTCTCTCTTCCTCCTCTTTTTTCCTCCACCTCTTCCTCCTCTCTCCTTTTCCTCCTCTCTTCCTCCTCTCTCATTTCTTCTCACTTCCTCCACTGTCTTCCTACTCTCTCCTCTTCCTCTCTCTTCCTCCTCTCTCTTCATCCTCTCTCTTCTTCCTCTCTCCTCTTCCTCTCTCTTCCTCCTCTCTTTCCTCCTCTCTCTTCCTCCTCTCTCTTCCTCCTCTATTTTCCTCGTCTTCTATTTTTCTTCTCTCTTCCTCCTCTCTCTTCCTCCTCTCTCTTAGTTTACTCTCTTCCTCTTCTCTCTTTCTCCACTCTATTTCTCCTTTCTTCCTCCTTTCTTCCTCCTGTCTTCTCATCCTCTCTCTTCCTCCTCTCCTCTTCCTCCTCTCTCTTCCTCCTCTCTTTCCTCCTCTCTCTCTCCTCTCTCTTCCTCCTCTCTCTTCCTCTCTCTCTTTTCCTCCACCTCTTCCTCCTCTCTCCTTTTTCTCTCTCTTCCTCCTCTCTCTTCCTACACTCTCCTCTTCCTCTCTCTTTCCTCCCCTCTTTTCCTCCTCTCTCCTTTTCCTTTCTCTTCCTCTTCTCTCTTCCTCCTCTCTTTCCCTCCTCTCTCCCATTCCTCTCTCTTCCTCCTCTCTCCTCCTCCTCTCTCTTCCTCCTCTCTCCTCTTCCTCTCTCTTCCCCTTCTCTCCTCCTCCTCTCTCCTCTTCCTATCTCTTCCTCTGCCCCCTCCCTCCTCTCTCTTCTTCCTCTCTCTTCCTCCTCTCTCTTCTCCTCCTCTCTTCCTCCTCTCTGTTCCTCCACCTCTTCCTCCTCTCTCCTTTTGCACTCTCTTCCTCCTCTCTCTTTTTCCTCTCTCTTCCTCCTCTCTCTTCTTACTCTCTCTTCGTCCTCTCTCCTTTTCCTGTCTCCTCCTCTTCTCTTCTTTTCCTCTTTCTTCCTCCTCTCTCTTCCTCCTCTCTCCTCTTCCTCTCTCTTCCTCCTCCTCACTCCTCCTCCTCTCTCCTCTACCTCTCTCTTCTCCTCTCTTTTCCTAAACCTCTTCCTCCTCTCTCATTTTCCACTCTCTTCTTCCTCTCTCCTCTTCCTCTCTCTTCCTCCTCCTCTCTCCTCCTCTCTCTTCCACTTCTCTCTTCCTCCTCTCTTTTCCTCCACCTCTACCTCCGCTCTCATTATCCTCTCTCTTCCTCCTTTCTCCTTTCTCTCTCTTCTCTCTCTACTCACTCTCTTCCTCCTCCTCTCTTCTTCTCCTCTCTTCATTCCTCCACTCCTCCTCTCTCTTTTTCTCTCTCCTCCTCCCACTCTCTTCCTACTCTCTCCTCTTCCTCTCTCTTCCTCTCCTCTTTCATCCTCTCTCTTCCTCCTCACTCCTCTTCCTCTCTCTTCCTCCTCTCTCTTCCTCCTCTCTTTCCCTACTCTCTCCCATTCCTCTCTCTTCCTCCTCTCTCCACCTCCTCTCTCTTCCTCCACTCTCCTCCTCCTCTCTCCTCTTCCTCTCTCTTCCTCCTCTCTCCTCTTCTCTCTCATCCTCCTCTCTCCTCTTCTTCTCTCTTCCTCCTCCCTTCCCTCCTCCTCTTCTTCCTCTCTCTTCCTCCACTCTCTTCCTCCTCTCTCTTCCTCCTCTCTGTTCCTCCACCTCTTCCTCCTCTCTCCTTTTCCTCTCTCTTTCTCCTCTCTCATTTCTTCTCTCTTCCTCAAATCTCTTCCTACTCTCTCCTCTTCCTCTCTCTTCCTCCTCTCTTTCCTCCGCTCCTCTTCCTCCTCTCTCCTTTTTCTCTCTCTTCCTCCTCTCATCTTCCTACACTCTCCTCTTCCTCTCTTCCCTCCTCCCCTCTTTCCTCCTCTCTCCTTTCCTCACTCTCCTCTTCTCTCTTCCTCCTCTCTTCCCTCCTCTCTCCCATTCCTCTCTCTTCCTCCTCTCTCCTCCTCCTCTCTTTCTTCCTCCTCTCTTCTCTTCCTCTCACTTCCCCTTCTCATCCTCCTCCTCTCTCCTCTTCCTATCTCTTCCTCTGCCCCCTCCCTCCTCTCTCTTCTTCCTCTCTCTTCCTCCTCTCTCTTCCTCCTCTCTCTTCCTCCTCTCTGTTCCTCCACCTCTTCCTCCTCTCTCCTTTTGCACTCTCTTCCTCCTCTCTCTTTTCCTCTCTTCTCCTCTCACCTTCTTACCTCTCTCTTCTCCTCTCTCCTTCTTCACACTCTCTCTCTCTTCTCTCTTTCTTCTCCTCTCTTCTCCTCCTCTTCCTCTTTCTTCCTCTCTCTCTTCGTTGATTTCCTCTCTCCCTCTCTCCTCTCTCCCTCTCTCTTCTCCTCTCTCCTCCTCCTCTCTCCTCTACCTCTCTTCCTCTCTCTTCCTCCTCCTCTTCTCCTCCCCTCTTTCGTCCTCTCTCTTCCTCCTCTCTCCTCTTACCTCTCTTTTCCTCCTCTCTCTTCATCCTCTCTCTCCCTCCTCTCTCTTCGTCCTCTCTCTTCCCTCCTCTCTCCTCTTCCTCTCTCTTCCTCTTCTCTCTTCCTCCTCTCTCTTCTCCTCTCTTTCCTCCACCTCTTCCTACTCTCCTTTTCCTCTCTCTTTCTCCTCTCTTTTCCTCCGCTCTCTTCCTCCTCTCTCCTCTTTCTCTCTCTTCCTCCTCTCTCTCCTCCTTTCTTTCCTCCTCTCTCCCCTCCTCTGTCCTCTTCCTCTCTCTTCTCCTCTTCTTCATCCTCTCTCTCATCCTCTCTCCTCTTCCTGTCCTCTTCCTCCTCTCTTTTCCTCCTCTCTCTTCCTCCTCTCTCTTACTTCTCTATTTTCCTTTTCTCTATTTTTCTTCTCTCTTCCTCTCTCTCTCCTCCACTCTCTTCCTCCATTCTTCCTCCTCTCACCCTTCCTCTCTCTTCCTCCTCTCTTTCCTCCACCTATTCCTCCTCTCTCATTTTCCTCTCTCTTCCTCTTCTCTACTTTTCCTCTCTCTTCCTCCTCCTCTCTTCCTCCTCTCTCTTCCTCCACTCTCTTCCTCCTCTCCCCTCTTCTACTCTCTTCCTCCTCTCACTTCCTCCACTCTCTTCTTCCTCTCTCTTCCTCCACTCTTTTCCTTCTCTCTTCTTACTCTCTCCTTTTCCTCTCTCTCCCTCCTCTCTCTTCCTCCTCTCTCTTCCTCCTATCTTTTCCTCCACCTCTTCCTCCTCTCTCTTTTTCCTCTCTCCTCCTCATCTCTCTCTTCCTCCTCTCTCCTCTTCCTCTCTCTTCCTCTTCTCTCTTCCTCCTCTCTCTTCCTCCTCGCTCCACCTACTCTATCTCTTTCTCCCCTCTCTTACTCCTCTCTCTTCCTCCTCTCTTTCCTCCACCTCTTCCTCCTCTCTCCATTATCCTCTCTCTTCCTCCTGTCTCATTTTCTTCTCACTTCCTCCACTGTCTTCCTACTCTCTCCTCTCCTCTCTCTTCCTTCTCTCTCATCATCCTCTCTCTTCCTCCTCTCTCCTCTTCCTCTCTTTCCTCCTCTCTTTTCCTCCTCTCCCCTTCCTCCTCTCTCTTCCTCCTCTATTTTCCTCTTCTCTATTTTTCTTCTCTCTTCCTCCTCTTTACTTCTCCTCCTCTCTCTTAGTTTACTCTCTTCCTCTTCTCTCATCTCCACTCATTTCTCCTTTCTTCCTCCTTTCTTCCTCCATTCTCCTCATCCTCTCTCTTCCTCCTCTCTCTTCCTCCTCTCTCTTCTCCTCTATTTCCTCCTCTCTCCTCCCCTCCTCTCTCTTCCTCCTCTCTCTTCCTCATCTCACTCCTCTCTCTACTAATTCCACTCTCTTCCTCCTTTCTCTTCCTCCTCTCTCCTCTTCCTCTCTCTTCCTCCTCTCTTTTCCTCCACCTCTTCCTGCTCTCTCAATTTCCTCTCTCATCCTCCTCTCTATTTTTCCTCTCTCTTCCTCCTCTCTATTTTTCCTCTCTCTTCCTCCTTTCTCTTCCTCATCTCTCTTCTCCACTCTCTTCCTCCTCTCTTCCTCTTTCTCTCTCTTCCTACTCTCTTTTCCTCCACCTTTTCCTCCTCTCTACTTTTCCTCTCTCTTCCTTCTCTCTTCATTTTCTTTTTTCTTCCTCCTCTCTCTTCCTCCTCTCTCCTCTCATCACTCTTCGTCCTCTCTCATCCTCCTTTCTCCTCTTCCTCCTCTCCCTCCTCTCCCACCCTCCTCTCTCTTCCTACTCTCTCTTCCTCCTCTCTCCTCCTACTCTCTCTCTTCCTCCACTCTCCTTTCCTCTCTCTTCCTCCTCTCTCCTCCTCCTCTCTCTTCCTCCTCTCTACCTCCTCCTCTCTCCTCTTCCTCTCTCTACCTCATCTCTTTTCCTCCACCTCTTCCTCCTCTCTCATTTTCCTCTCTCTTCCTCCTCTCTCCTCTTCCTCTCTCTTCCTCCCTCTCTCTTCCTCCTCTTCTCTTCTCCTCTCTTTTCTCCTCTCATTTCCTCCAACTCTTCCACCTCTCTCCTTTTCCTCTCTCTTCCTCCTTTCTCCTTTTTCTCTCTCTTCCTCCTCTCTCTTCCTCCTCTCTCTTCCTCATCTCTATCCTCCACCTCTTCCCCCTCTCTACTTTTTCTGTCTCTTCCTCCTCTCTCTTTCCGACTCTCTCCCTCTCTCCTCTCTCTCTCCTCCCCTCTTTTCCTTCTCTCTCTTCCTCCTTTCTCCTCTTCCTCTCTCTTCCTCCTCTCTCTTCCTCCTCTCTTTCCCTCCTCTCTCCCATTCCTATCTCTTCCTCCTCTCTCCACCTCCTCTCTCTTCCTCCTCTCTTTTCTTCCTCCTCTTCCTCCTCTCTCTTTTTTTCTCTCTTCCTCCTCCTCTCTTCCTACTCTCTTCTTCTTCCTCTCTCTTCCTCTCCTCTTTTCATCCTCTCTCTTTCTCCTCTCTCCTCTTCCTCTCTCTTCCTCCTCTCTCTTCCTCCTCTCTTTCCCTACTCTCTCCCATTCCTCTCTCTTCCTCCATCTCTCCACCTCCTCTCTCTTCCTCCTCTCTCCTCCTCCTCTCTCCTCTTCCTCTCTCTTCCTCCTCTCTCCTCTTTCTCTCTCTTCCTCCTCTCTCTCCTCCTGTCTCCTCTTTCTCTCTCTTCCTCTCTCTCCTCTCTCCTCTCTTCCTCTTCCTCCTCCTTCCCTTCTCCTCTCTCTTCTTCCTCTCTCTTCCTCCTCATCCTCTTCCTCCTCTCTCTTCCTCCTCTCTGTTCCTCCACCTCTTCCTCCTCTCTCCTTTTCCTCTCTCTTTCTCCTCTCTCATTTTCTTCTCTCTTCCTCATATCTCTTCCTACTCTCTCCTCTTCCTCTCTCTTCCTCCTCTCTTTTCCTCCGCTCTCTTCCTCCTCTCTCCTTTTTCTCTCTCTTCCTCCTCTCTCTTCCTACACTCTCCTCTTCCTCTCTCTTCCTCCCCTCTTTTCCTCCTCTCTCCTTTTCCTCTCTCTTCCTCTTCTCTCTTCCTCCTCTCTTTCCCTCCTCTCTCCCATTCCTCTCTCTTCCTCCTCTCTCCTCCTCCTCTCTCTCCTCCTCCTCTTCTCTTCGCTCTCTCTTCCCCTTCTCTCCTCCTCCTCTCTCCTCTTCCTATCTCTTCCTCTGCCCCCTCCCTCCTCTCTCTTCTTCCTCTCTCTTCCTCCTCTCTCTTCCTCCTCTCTCTTCCTCCTCTCTGTTCCTCCACCTCTTCCTCCTCTCTCCTTTTGCACTCTCTTCCTCCTCTCTCTTTTTCCTCTCTCTTCCTCCTCTCTCTTCTTACTCTCTCTTCGTCCTCTCTCCTTTTCCTGTCTCCTCCTCTTCTCTTCTTTTCCTCTTTCTTCCTCCTCTCTCTTCCTCCTCTCTCCTCTTCCTCTCTCTTCCTCCTCTCTCCTCCTCCTCTCTCCTCTACCTCTCTCTTCCTCCTCTCTCTTCCTCCTCTCTCTTCCTCCCCTCTTTTCGTCCTCTCTCTTCCTCCTCTCTCCTCTTCCTCTCTTTTCCTCCTCTCTCTTCATCCTCTCTCTCCCTCCTCTCTCTTCGTCCTCTCTCTTCCTCCTCTCTCCTCTTCCTCTCTCTTCCTCCTCTCTCTTCCTCCTCTCTCTTCCTCCTCTCTGTTCCTCCACCTCTTCCTACTCTCCTTTTCCTCTCTCTTTCTCCTCTCTTTTCCTCCGCTCTCTTCCTCCTCTCTCCTCTTTCTCTCTCTTCCTCCTCTCTCTCCTCCTTTCTTTTCCTCCTCTCTCCGCCTCCTCTGTCCTCTTCCTCTCTCTTCCTCCTCTCTTTTCCTCCTCTCTCTTCCTCTTCTCTCTTACTTCTCTATTTTCCTTTTCTCTATTTTTCTTCTCTCTTCTCTTCTCTCTTCCTCCTCTCTCTTCCTCCTTTCTTCCTCCTCTCTCCTCTTCCTCTCTCTTCCTCCTCTCTTTTCCTCCACCTATTCCTCCTCTCTCATTTTCCTCTCTCTTCCTCTTCTCTACTTTTCCTCTCTCTTCCTCCTCTCTCTTCCTCCTCTCTCTTCCTCCACTCTCTTCCTCCTCTCCCCTCTTCCTCTCTCTTCCTCCTCTCACTTCCTCCACTCTCTTCTTCCTCTCTCTTCCTCCACTCTTTTCCTTCTCTCTTCTTACTCTCTCCTTTTCCTCTCTCTCCCTCCTCTCTCTTCCTCCTCTCTCTTCCTCCTCTCTCTTCCTCATCCTCTTCCTCCTCTCTCCTTTTTCCTCTCTCCTCCTCATCTCTCTTCCTCCTCTCTCCTCTTCCTCTCTCTTCCTCTTCTCTCTCTCCTCTCTCTCTTCCTCCTCGCTCCACCTACTCTCTCTCTTTCTCCCCTCTCTTACTCCTCTCTCTTCCTCCTCTCTTTTCCTCCACCTCTTCCTCCTCTCTCCTTTTCCTCTCTCTTCCTCCTCTCTCATTTTCTTCTCACTTCCTCCACTGTCTTCCTACTCTCTCCTCTTCCTCTCTCTTCCTCCTCTCTCTTCATCCTCTCTCTTCCTCCTCTCTCCTCTTCCTCTCTCTTCCTCCTCTCTTTTCCTCCTCTCCCTTCTCCTCTCTCTTCCTCCTCTATTTTCCTCTTCTCTATTTTTCTTCTCTCTTCCTCCTCTTTCTTCCTCCTCTCTCTTAGTTTACTCTCTTCCTCTTCTCTCTTTCTCCACTCTATTTCTCCTTTCTTCGTCCTTTCTTCCTCCAGTCTCCTCATCCTCTCTCTTCCTCCTCTCTCTTCCTCCTCTCTCTTCCTCCTCTATTTTCCTCCTCTCTCCTCCTCCTCTCTCTTCCTCCTCTCTCTTCCTCATCTTTCTTCCTCCTCTCTACTTTTCCTCTCTCTTCCTCCTTTCTCTTCCTCCTCTCTCCTCTTCCTCTCTCTTCCTCCTCTCTTTTCCTCCACCTCTTCCTGCTCTCTCAATTTCCTCTCTCTTCCTCCTCTCTATTTTTCCTCTCTCTTCCCTCCTCTCTCTTCCTCATCTCTCTTCCTCCACTCTCTTCCTCCTCTCTCCTCTTTCTCTCTCTTCCTACTCTCTTTTCCTCCACCTTTTCCTCCTCTCTCCTTTTACTCTCTCTTCTTCCTTCTCTCTCATTTTCTTCTTTCTTCCTCCCTCTCTCTTCCTCCTCTCTCCTCTTCATCACTCTTCGTCCTCTCTCATCCTCCTTTCTCCTCTTCCTCCCTCTCCCA